>NC_022014.1:68956173-69006803 GCF_000317375.1 Microtus ochrogaster
GTGTGTGTGTGTGTGTGTGTGTGTGTGTGTGTGTGTGTGTGTGTGTAGGTAGGTAGGTAGAGATGTGCACAAACATGCAGGTACCTGTAGTGGTCAGAAGAGGGTGTTAGATCCCAAGAATTGGAATGACAATGAGCACCTAAAATGAGTGCTGGGAACTAAACTTAGTTCCTCTTCAAAACCAGTGTGTACTCTGTTCTAGTATGCTTACTGTTGCTGTGAAGAACACCATGATCAAAGCACCATAGGGGAAAAAAGAGTTCGCTCCCACATCACAAATGATTCTCAAAGGAAGCCAAGCCAGGAACTTGAAATAGAAATAATGAATAAACTGTTCACTGGATTACTTTCTTTGGCTTCCTCAGCTACCTTTTTTATTCAACCAGGCTCACCTGTCTAGGATTGGTACTTGCCACAGTGGGATAGGCCCTCTTAAATCAACCAATAATCAAGAAAATGTACCACACAAGCCCATGAACCAATTGGATAAATGTAATTCTTCTCTAGAGGTTCCATCTCCCTCAGTGTTTAAAATTGATTACCAAGATTAGCCATCGCGTGCTCTTAATCATTGAACCATCTCTCAAGGCTGTATCCAGTTCTTTAAATGAGTTTGTGTGTGCCCAAACACAAGCAGTTGATATCTTGCCCTTCTTTTCTTTGCTCTGTGGTAATCCCTACCACATCAAGTTCATAGAACTCCATTCTCATTTTCCCAGGCTTTGCCTTTCTGAGATATACCATTCTTTAAGTAGTGTTTATTACAGGCATGTTCTTCAATTCAACATTAAAGTTTCCCTTTGTATGTACCTCAAAATTATTTTTATTTTCATCAAATGATTTATGTGTCCTCCATACCCCAGTTCTAGCTCTTAAAGATTCACACTACCTGGACCTCTCCTGGCCTGGCCATTGGGGAAAAAAACATGCTGACAGTAACCAGCTATGAAGTTCCAGATGATCGTAACCTAAGTTTTATGCTTGTTTTTCCAGACACAATGACCATCAAATATATGGAAACCTCTCACCACAAATGTCAAAACCCAAAACAAACTAATCATTGCCGGTCATGTTCAGCTAGGGCAGGCAAAAAGAGATGCAGCCAATGACGGTCATTGAATTACACATAATGAAGAGGTGGCCCGAACCATATGCTAGACAGTGTGGGGTAGGAAATCTATGAGGAAAGGAAAGCAGTTTGCTTTCTGTTATCTAGTTTTTCCTGTCTTGAGACCTACTGCTTAATTCTGTGAACTGAATCACTGTACATAGAACTTCTCATGGACTGATTGCCATTCTTCAGAGACATTACCAACTGTGCTACATCTGAAGACTATTTGCAGCAAATTGGGTCAGAGTATGAGTGTCCAACCCAAAAGGAAAAATAATTTACAGCCAGAGTGTGAGAATTAAATCCCCACCATTCGCATCATTAAACGATGATCATAGGTCCAGCACTCTTTGTTCCAGTAATATTTCAGATTCCTCAGAGGTGAAAGGGATAGCTGGCAGTAAGTCTTGGGTTTACAGTCCAAGGTATTTCCTCTACTTGAAATAATTGGAGGGTTTGTCTAAACCCTTACATGGGAACTAAAGATAGCATCTCTTTGCTTCATACAGCTGACACATTGTTCTTTTAAAAATACCTTCATTAATAAAACTGTTATTTGACCTACTCTGCTGTGCCAGTCCCTGTACATAAGTTTTCTTTTTTCACTTGAATGCACACACCATAGCCTGTGTTCAGAATACTGCTGCTCTTGGTTCAATTATGCATTCTCTTACATGCGCATTTCCTGGAGATGCCGTCCTCTTTTCTCTACTCCATAGACTCTTGGTCATATTTCAGTAAGCCACGCAAGGATGACTGCTCTGAGAATTCTCACCTAGAACTTCTGTGGGACCTCATCGTTTTATGCAGTTAACACTTTAGACATAACCATGGTGATTCTGAGAAGGGATGGCCTCTTCTAACTCCATGAAAGATCATTTAAATAAGCCATATAAAACTATAAATTCCTTTGAATTCATTAGCCCTAGATTCTTTGAGTAAGAATAAAATAATAAATTTAACATATATATTACATTTATTACCAAACACTAAGGTTCATTAGCATTTCTTCAATGTCTTTCTTCTAATATTGCTGCCTACACCAGAAATAATTCACTAATGAAAATGCTATTATAAATGTCCTATAAGGAATAAATTTAAAATGTTCCTAATTTAAGATATCTGTCTGTGGTAACGTGAATTAGAGAGGTCTGGACCTCATACTAAAACAGAATTTCAAGTATTTCTCTATATGGCAAATAAATACCCACATGGCACAGTCCTTCTTCAGTCCCAAAGCTATTGACACACAGATGTTACTCTAAGTCCAGTTCATTGCTTTTGTAAACTATCTCCGGCTTCGAATAGGCCATATTGATGCATAGAACCTCAAGAGGAGATTGGTAGCTGGCAGAGATGATCGTCTTGGCAAATTTCTACAGGAAGGAATACTTCACATTCATTGCACCATAACTTGGATGATCAGCCAAATTCACATTAGGCAAAAGGCAGAAATCCAAATTCCAAGCTTATACTAACAACAGAACTATATTTTCTCAGTGCTGGAGGTACTATATTGTCTGTTCTGGCCAATAGGCAGAATATGAGGGATGTCTCACTGAAATTCTAGGAAAGGCCAAGTAACTGGGCTGTTGGGACATTCTGAACTTTCTCTTTGGAAAAGCTTCACTGATACCGATGGTACTAAAATCTCTACTGTATTTTTAAATGATGACCTCTCCATTAGCTATCTATCATTGCATGTAACACTCCTGAGACTTGGTAGATTAAAACAACATTTATTATTAATGCTTTACTAGTTTATAGGTCGACTGTGTGTTTTCACAGATCTCATTAAGGATAGACTTGACAGCGCCTGACTGGAGCTGCAGTTGGGTATGTGGTAGATTGGCAAGGTGGCTGAAGACTGACATGACGTTAATGATCTCACGCACACGTCTAACAGCTGGCTATGAACCAGGGTGATGCATGGAACTGAGCCATGAGCTTCTCTTCCCGGCAGCTAGCCTGGGCTTGCTCACATGGCACGATCATAAGACGGCAGTGGAAATACTGAAGCTTTGGTGTAGGAGTGACAGTTAAGTAACAAGAAAGCCATTAGGCTGAAGCAGCTGCAGAGCCCTCTGTGCCCTTGCAAGCAAACCAAAACACAGCGTTCCAAACATAAAAGGAATCATAAGCTTAACTAGTTTAAACTGCCCTTGTCTCTACCTAGGGACTTTCCACTGAGATGTTCCAAATAAGACCATTGTTCCCCGCTGGCCAAGTAAGAATCTTCTTTGCCTTGCTTCCCTACTCACTCTATGATAATATCCCCTTCTTAAATCTTTGGCTTCGTCCTGAGCATGAAATTTATAAATTCTTGTCTATTCCAGTAAACATTAAAGAATTAATGTGTCCTGGTTTATCTTTTCTCATCATACTCCTATTGCATTCCATTGGCTGATGGGTAACAAGTTCAGCTTACGTTCAGGAACACACATGCTGGAGAGGAAGCTGCAAAGGTGTGCTGCAAACGCAAGGATGTGGAGATGTTTCTTCAGTAGTGACCATTTTTCTAGTTTAATTCCCCTATCTCCTTATTGACACATTCCACAAATTGTTTCAGTTGAAAGAAGAATATCCCCCTCAGACTCAGACTTATACTTTTATACAAAGGGTAGTAATATTTTATGAGACTGCGGGAACTTTAAGAAGTGGGATCTAGCTCATAAAAGAAGTGCACAAATGGTGAGTTTTTGAAGATAATACCCACTCTGGTTGCATCATACTCTATTCTGAACCCTAATTTGTGGTCATGAAGTGAATAATTCTCTTCACATACTCCATGTTTTCCTCTTGATAGTGAACTATGAGTTCTGAAACTATGAGCCAAAATAAATCTTTCTTCGAAGACCTTTAGGTACTTTTTGTTACAAAAATTAACAAATCCATCCATTAGTGTCATTGAGTAAGGTAAAGTTTGACCCAACTTACATCTGATACTGATCACTCACTCATCATTCAATAACACATGTTTAGAGATAATGCATTGTCATTAATTCTTTTCTATTACCGATCCAATGCAATTCATATCAAAATTCTAACACAAGTGTCCCAGAAATTTAAAACAATAATCCTAAATTTCACATGGAAACACAAAATACCCAGGATAGTCAAAACAACCATGAACAATAAAAGAAAGCTGGAGGTATCACTATCCCAGATTTCAAATTGTACTACCGAGCTGTATGGTCCTGGCATAAAAACAGACATGATGACCAATAGAGCAGAACTGAGGACTCACATATAGCTCTACACTACTATTGCAACCTGACTTCTGACAGAGACCAGAACTACATGCTAGAAAGAAGATGGCATCTTCAACAAATGGTGTTGTTCAAACAGGAGAACTACATGTAGAACGATCAACTCAGCTCCTTTTCTCTTACCCTGTATGAAACTAGACTTTATTTTTTTTTATTTTTTTGGTTTTTTGAGACAGGGTTTCTCTGTAGCTTTTGGAACCTCAACATAGGCTAGAGAGATAGCTAGCTTAGCTGTTAAGAGCACTGGTTGCTCTTTCAGGTTCAGTTCCTCACACCCACATGGTGGCTCACAACTGACTGGAACTCTAGAGGGTCTGACACCCTCGTACACACATAATGCAAATAAAGCATCGATGCACATAAAATAAATAAATCTTAAAAAAAGAACCTCAACCTAAGACCTGTTGCCCTGAATCTGATATAGGGAAAGTGAGGGATAAAACTGGAGTCATTGAAACACTAATGGACTCTCTTAATATTTATAGTGCAGCATTAAGACCAACAATTTAAAAATGGGATATCATGAAATGGTTCCTTTTTAATTATTTAGCACTGTGTAAGTAAATCTACAGAAATTCTAGGGATCATAAGTATATGACTGCCATTTTATGAAAACTTTTGGCTAAAAATATTCTAGCCCTTAACTGTTATATGACCCCTTGGAATAGTTTCTAGAGGATTCTAAATGCCCCAAATCTCCACTTTATAACAGATACACATTTGAATTTGTAAGACTGTAGGTTCATCTAAGTTCCAGCACACATGTGATGCTTCCTCCCGAGGGGAAAAAAATCTCATTTGCCTATAGGGTATCTTCAAGTACACACTGGCCCCATACTCAGCAAAGAATAGGAGGCAGGCATTTAAGCGTCATTCTGTTATACTTTCTTCTGCTTTTCTAGTTAATGGTTCTCTCAGGAGTCAGCAGATTGTGTTGTGCTTTACTTATAGTCTCCACAGACCAGCATAGGTTTGAAAAGCTACAGCCTAGCATTTGTCAAGTACTGGGGCAATTAGGATTCAGTGTTCAAGGATATACCTTATAATATTACTGATGGATATCTTGGGAATAGAAACTTCTTTAAAGTTACAGCATCCTGCATTGAATGTTGTGGTGATATTTTGCTTATAATCTAGTGAATAAATCTTGTCTGAAGATCAGAGTGCAGAGCTAAGTCACTAGTTAGCCATAGAGGGTAGGCAGTGGTGGTACACACCTTTAACCTCAGCACTCCTGAGACAGAGGCAGACAGATCTCTGTGACTTCAAGGTCACCCTGGGCAACACGAAATTTATCCAGTCTAAAAGAGAAACAAAACTAGGTGGTGGTGGCTCATACCTTTAATCCCAGTTCTTGGGAGTTACACTCCTTCAATCCCAGCATGAGGAAGGTGGAGAGAGAAAGGGATATGACTGGGCAGGAGAGAAATATAAGGTGGGAGGAGACAGGAGCTCAGCTGTAGCCAGAGATTTCATAGAGACAGAGTGAAGTCTGGCAGTAGTCTAAGCAATCAATCTGAGAAGCAGTCTGATGCAGTCAGAGATGTAGTTTGAGATATAATCTAAGAATGCAGCCTGAGGATACAGTCTGGAGGTGCAGTCTGAGGACTTGTAGAGATGGAGGCAGTTTAAGGATTCTGTTTGAGGAGGCATTCTGAGGTTTCTTAGAGACAGCAGTCAGTCTACAGATTTATAGAGACAAGAGTGTCCCTTTGGTCTGAACATTAGCAGAGGTAAGAATTCTCTAGTGGCTGGCCACTCTGATTCTCTAATCTCTCAGCTTTTACCCTCTAATATTTTACTCCGTTTTTTTAAATTTATTTATTTATTAAAGATTTCTGCTTCCTCCCGCAATCGCCTCCCATTTCTCTCCCCCTCCCCCGATCAAGTCCCCCTCCCTCATCGCTCAAAGAGCAATTAGGGTTCCCTGACCTGTGGGAAGTCCAAGGATCACCCACCTCCATCCAGGTCTAGTAAGGTGAGCATCCAAACTGCGTATGCTCCCCCAAAGCCAGTACGTGCAGTAGGATCAAAAACCCATTGCCATTGTTCTTGAGTTCTCAGTAGTCCTCATTGTCCGCTATGTTCAGAGAGTCCGGTTTTATCCCAGGCTTTTTCAGACCCAGGCCAGCTGGCCTTGGTGGGTTCCCGATAGAACATCCCCATTGTCTCAGTGTGTGGGTGCACCCTTCGTGGTCCTGAGTTCCTTGCTTGTGCTCTCTCTCCTGCTCCTGATTTGGATCTTGTTTACTCCAGGTTTTATTGCTATGACCAATTAGTATTTGTGTTACAGAATGTCACTACAAAGTACTTTGGAGATAAAAGTCTATGGTCCATACGTCAGAATCAAAATGCAATATTAGTGTAGGATTTTTCTATAACTGGACTGTTGCAGAAATCAAGTCTCCTGTCTAAAGTTTTGTTTTAATGAATAATTGGACATTAATATCGATCTGCACAAAAATTTTAGTTCAAATAGATTGAGACTAAGCCAGTCTTGTTTGGAGGATTAGAAGAATACACAGGTGGAAGAAAAAGGCTATGTACTCATTATAATTCTCATATCTAGCTAATTCTAGTAATAGAGCCACAGAGCGCTTCTAGCTGGAAGAAGTAGATAAATTCAGACCTCTCTTTAGAAAACTCAGCTCATCTTCAGGAAAGGCAAGCACTGCAAATGCTATCCCCTGGCAGATTTTTGCATCTGACACATTCTAATAACGACACTATTTCTCAGTGATCAGCCAAGACTCTACTTTCAAGAGAGTTGGTTATGAATTCGCCCCAGCCAGAAGCATCAAGGTAAAATGGATGCCCTTCTATAACGATACCAGAAAGCTCAAAGGCGAAAGTCATGGGCAATCTGTAAGGTCACAGAGGAACAGAGGAAGCACAGTCAGATGATGTGACCAAAAGTGATTCAACCTGGAAAAAAGAATGAGGCCACTGTCATGCATCCATAATCACACTCTGCACTGGGGTACCTCTCGAAGAGAATTTTTTTTTTTGGCAAAGTTTTCACAGTTTCAGTTTTATTTTATCCCCACACCTCTTGGAAACTATGCAGACCAGGTTGAATAAAATTCACAGCATTTTTTTGAGGGGGGGAATAAAAGCAAAGAAAGGAAAAGTGATGTATTCAATGTCACCTAAGGGAACAAATTCAGAACTAGGGCATCTCCATGTCTCTGCTTCTCAGGGTTACCGTTCTTACAGTGTCTGCAAACTTAACAAACGTGTTAGACAGCAGTCCTCGTTAAGGTGAATTCTTAACAACTGCAAACTTAACAAACATCAGATTGCAGTCCTCATTAAGGTGAATTCTTAACTATTCTCAGATATAGCTCATCCCATGTTCTTCCTATCTCCTCTACCCACCATTCCATCCTTGGTCAGATCAATCAGTCGTCATCCCTCCACATCATGCTTCCTGCTACCCAGTTAACTGTGGTGGATGTGTGAAGTGAATGAACTTGACTTCAGCATCGGCTTGTGCCATTTTGCTATCTCAAGTAAATCACAAAAGTTGATTAAACTGATGTTGAAAAGCAAAGAGGAATCATCAGTATTTGTGCTCGGTTTTCTTTCTAGAGATTCTAGTCATATTAAATTTGATGTTAATTAATGATGATAGCAAAAGGCAGTCAAGCTTGGTGAACACAAGTTTTAGAGTGGGCCAGAAACCACCGAAATCTGAAGCATAGCTACTTACTTATTCCTTGACTTTGCAAAGTTTTCTGCTTATCTTGCTTTTTCAGATAGGATCACTTTGTGGCTCTTGGATGCCTTAGAACTAACCATGAAGATTAGGCTGACCTCAAATTTGTAGTAATCCCCCTGCCCCTCCTTCCTGGGTGATGGAATTGTGAGTATATGCCATCATACCTGGCAAACATGGACATATTATTGTTTAGCCTCCATAAGCCTTAATTTGTTAAATAAAATATAAGCATAATAATATCCATCTCCTCTATTCCAAGAATATTAAATGATACATAAAACTCACAAAATAGCATAAACACTACTTTATATAACTTACTTATAAAGCAATATATAAGATAACACACATTGAATAATTCATGTGAAATAAAGGGGGAACTGATGTGGGATTCCCCACTGAATGCTTTGAATATCATTGGTTAATAAAGAAGCTGTTTTGGGCCTGAGATAGGGTAGAGCAGAGCTAGGCTGGGGAAACAAAATTGAATGCTAGGAGAAAGGAGGCAGAGTCAGGGAGAAGCCATGGGGCTGCCGCCAGAGACAGACATGCTGAAATCTTGCCAGTAGGTCATGAGCCTTGTGATAAAATATAAAATAATGGAGATTGGTTAATTGTAGCTATAAGAACTAGCTAGCAATATGTTTAAGTTTTTGGCCAAGCAGTAATTCAATTAATACAGTCTCTGTGTCATTATTTCAGGGCTGAGCATCCAGGAATTAACAAAGGCCCCTACTACAAACTGGCATGCCAATGTGGCCAACTAAAATCCACTTAAAACCTGAGAGACCCTGAAAAGGAATTCTAGATGCAAAATAACACAGTTTAGCACAGTTTCTTGGTAGCCATAATTTTTTTCTAGATGGGCTTCCAGAGATCAGGGGCACCATGGCTACTTTAAGAGGAGTACAGTACAAGCTGTGTGGCTTCTTTAAAAACAAACAAACAAAAGTGGCAACTTTCTGGTTTACCAGCCCAAATGGCTATGGCTCTTTTGGGAGGTCCAGCTATGGAACATTTAAATGGGGTCTATGAGCAGAGTGCTACAACTTGCCTATTGACAACATAGACTGACTGTGTGCCTAAAAATGGGACTGTGATCATGACTTTCAGAGGCAGCAAACATCTCCGCCATGCTGGTTTGGGCACAGCAAGCAGGCAGAGCCTTGTTTGACCTAGCAAGGCTGCTGCTTAGTTCTTTAAAAAATGTTTAGAATTTTTAGAAGCCATTCTGGTAAGAAAAGGATAAGAGATAAGCAATAAAGACAAATCCACATCAAACACCTCTAAATGGGTCACAGTGTTGGATAAATGTATGGAGGCTTGGGAAAGAGAAGAAAATGAGTATAGAGAGTAATAAAAGAAATAATTGGCGTATAAAAACAAAGTCTTTAAAGAGACAAAGTACAGACAGTCATAGATCAAAGGAGTAAAGATAATAAATATTTAAAAAGTAATAGAATAAAAGCAAATGAGCCACATAAAAATGAAATATACACAGAGAGTCTGGATTATCTATGTTATTATGTTTTCTTTGAATTTTTTGTTTGTAAAGGAGCTTAGTGACCAACATATATAAAGTATTTTATCTGCAAAATTTGAATCTAAGGATATGTTGCTTTGGAAAAGAGGGTTTTCTTTTGTTTCCACAGACAATGAGAACCTGTGGAATCCTTCCAGACTAATGTGATTTGATGGACCAAGAACCCCTGAAAGGTCACCTTGAACACCCCTCAAAAAGTTACTTAACTCAATAAATAGCAGGAAGAAGTTTGGAGGGAACTATGCTCATATTCCTAAATATTGCCTATAAATAATACGTTTAAAGAGGGATATGCTATAGAGATTTACATTGGTATGGATTTTGGTTTTTTGATACAAATTTAAGGTCAAGTTTGTTTTACTGTGTATATGTATTTCTGATCTTGATTAAGGTATTGTGTTTGTTCAGCTCATTTTAAAAAGTAATGTATAATTAAGAAATATAGGTTAATAGATAGTCGTCTATAATAGTGAAACTTTGTAGTCATGTTAGTTAGGTTTTCTAGATATATAGAGATATATTTCAGTAAGACAGAAATTCTTCAACTCTTTCAGAGACCTTCAGAATATGGCATTTAAAATGTTTTAAGAAGTTAGGTCTTTTCATGACATGAGACACATATGCTTCTGGTAGGACCAATAACTTCAAGAGGAAGATGGGCATCAAAGAGGTTCCTTATGGAGTTTGCTAGACAAGAAAGTTTGGGCAAAAAACTGCTCTTGTCTGGACTGCTTGATGGTATGCTGTATGAACTGGACATGCAGGACCCACAGAGATATTACTGCTGAACTTGCCTAAAGGTGAGACCATCCTTCAGGATTCCTGCTTCTTGAAAGAGTTTGCTAGACATTCTACAGGACACAGGAAAAAGTTACTGACAAACTGTCAATATAGTTATGTCTTTGAAATTTCCTGCTTCATGGAAAAGTCTGCTGGATTCTATGGACCAGTAGGCTGAAGATGGATGCCCCAATGTTACAGAAGAATTTTGGGTGACTATCAGGCAGCAAGATGTCTCTGTCAATTCTAGAGTTTTGGAAATTGCTTACAATATACTGCCTGTTTACTTAGGTTATATATCCTTCTGGAGTCTTTGATGAAGTTGAAGAATAGTTATAATTATAGATTTCCTTAGTTATGATAAAATATAAAGTAGATATAAATATACTAAATGTAATTCTTACTTGATACCTGTTTTATTATATGTAATTTTACTATGTTAAATTAAAACCTTCCTTTTTATTTAAACAGAGAAGGGAAAGTGATGTGGGATTCCCCTCTGTATGCTGTGAATATCATTGGTTAATAAAAAAAAAAAACTGTTTTGGGCCTGTGATAGGTTAGAGCAGAGCTAGGCTGGGGAAACAAAACTGAATGCTGGGAGTAAGGAGGCAGAATCAGGGAGAAGCCATAGAACCGCTGCCAGAGACAGATAATGAAACTTTACTGGTAGGCCACGGGCCTTGTGATAAAATATAAAATAATTGGGATGGGTTAATTCTAGATGTAAGAGCTAGCTAGCAATACACTTAAGTAATTGGCCAAGCAGTGATTTAAAAAGTATAGTTTCTGTGTAATTATTTCAGGGCTGAGCAGTCGGGAACTAACAAATGGCCCCTCATACAGGGAACTATCTAAACTATCTAGCATATTGTCTTAATTCGAAGTGCTTTATTAAGTTTCATAAAGTACTATTGACATAGGGGCCTATACAACAGAAATTTATTTCAGACATATGTAGACTCTGAATTTCTGGCTCAGGATACCAGCACAGTCTACAGGATACTATCTTCTCATTGTGTCTTCATATGGCAAAATGACACAAGTGAGCCCTCTGAGTTCCCTTCAAACAAGTATTTCTCTCATTTATGAGAGTTCTAGCTTCATGACCCAATCCCTGTTCAAAAAGTCCACTTCCAGGTACCAATACATTGTGGAGATTGGGTTTCAATAAATGTATACTGGAGGGACACAGCTACTCCTTTCTATTACACATCATTATGCAATTTTAAAATTATATATATATATGTGTATGGATATATATATCCAGAAGCAAAAATTCTAAATGTGTGAAACCTGGAAATGATACTAACCTAGCATTTTGTTAAGAAAATCTTGGAGTGATGATGGAGATACTCAGGAAAGTCCCTCACAACAGTGTGTACGTGATTAAATCATTAAATCATGCTTGGGATCTTTTTAGTGTTAATTTGTTTAAATAGGAGCTTCACCAGATACTAATCTTTATGTTTGCTATGAAGACATTGTATAGAATGTGATAAAGTACACAGTGAGTTTACTTTAGGTAAAGGATATATTCTAGACTACCTATATGGGCTTGATTCAATCAGTGGCAAGATGTTAAGTACAGATCTGAGGCATCACAAAATAAGTTCTACCTCTCAAAGACAACTTTAGCTCATGCTTGAAGAATCCAAACTCTACTCCTCAATGGCCTGGTGAGTGGGTTTCTTGTTTACATAGCCAGTTCTTTGTACATATATACATTCCTATGTATTCATGCATAGAACTATACTTGACTTGGTAAGGTGTGTGCACAAATACATATATACACACATACTTTACCGATTTAAGCTTGACTGGCACACCTTTTTTTTTTTCCATAAAACCTGTATAGTTTTATTCATTTGGGGGTAAATATAGTATGTCTTAAATTACACACGATGTGTGCACACATATGTATGTATATGACTCTGTGTGTGTGTGTGTGTGTGTGTGTGAGAGAGAGAGAGAGAGAGAGAGAGAGAGAGAGAGAGAGAGAGAGAGCACGCGCACACATGCAGTTGAATAACCTGACCTCATTCTTTCACAACTCAGAAAATTTCTCATGGAAAGCATACCAGAATTTCTTGAGCCCTGTGTGTTAAAAGGTTTCAGCCTTCTTTATCTGAAATGCATTGGTAGGAAATGTGGGCACTTAATGAGTCTAGCCATCAGCCAGGACTCTGGCCCTCAGTGCCTTAACAGTCAGCAGAGCAAACTGGCAGTTCATAAGAATTTTATGTCCTTCTCTTCTAAAAAGTACCGGAAACTTCAAGTTTTTTTTTAAAAAAAAACATACACTTGATTTTCCCTCAGCTCTCTCCACTTTCTGTCTGATCGGACTCTCTTGCCATCCTCATTCAAGCCAGATTTTCAGCAAGGTTCATGACTAGAGTTTAGATGGGTTTAGATAGGTTTAGATGCTCAAACTGTCCCTTTCTCAAACCAAAGCTTTAGAAAAGCAAAAACCCAATCAGTAGCACAATGCTGCTTTCATTCCAGGGACAATCTAATCAATATCACTAAAAGTGAGTATCTAATCTCTCTTGCATTTCCCCAATCTTCCTGGCACCCCCATTGTTCCCAGATTCCTCTCCAGCATCCCCCTGCAGAGAGGCTTCAAGACTGCTTCAAATTGAACCAAAACATTTCTCTTGCCCAGACAAAGCCAGGAAACTTTGCTTTCTGCTCTTTTCAGCTAAAATGCAGCTTCCTATTATGTGAGCAAGTAGGTCACAATCCATCTTCCTTTGGAAGGCTGAGGCTCCGCTCTCCAGTTCCTAATGAACTGGCAAGGCCAATTAAGCATTGCATAGAATATTTGTAGCCAACCAACCCAACAAAGACCAGATAGATGAACGAATTCTCTCTCTTTTATAGATAAAGCTGGTCAGGAAACAGGATTTTTTTGTTGCTCTTTAGACCTTGAGAAATTGGTTGCATAAATCCACCAAACCAATATCTTTTTTCCCCCTTTGAAACATCTTTGCCAACCAGATTCAACTACCATTTACTGATTATACAAGATGTACAGAGGGAAAAAAAGAGAGAGAAGTCAGGTTTGGATAAATAAAAGAAACAGAATAGTGCTGATTCAGAAATCCCTCAGAGGAAAACCACCTTGCTACGGTGTTGGCAGGATGGTTAACTGACTGAGAGCTGAAGACAAGATATTGACCCATCTTTTGCCCCAGGAAGGTTTTTTTTTTTCATAGAAGATCTAACCACATACTACAGTGAGTTGCCTTACAAATAAGTAGTTATAGCACTAAAAATAATTAGTATTTTCTAGAATATTGGTGCTGAGTGAGATAAAGATGGCAGTGTCTTGCAGAAGAAACAAAGAAAGACTATTTCAATGTCTTATCAACTGGTGGGAGAGCAGGTTTATGTCACAGAAATATCACCTAACACTGATAGCTGTCCCGCAATATCTACTCTCTCCTTATGGTAACAAGAAAACTTAAATGGCTAGTATTATATATTGCACACCCCTTTGCTATAGGCACCAATATATTAATTATTACCAATATATTCAAAATAATATTGGCAGCTTTCAAATTTCTAACTTAAAAATCTTTGGCCCACAATGTGAGCTCTTTCCTTTTCCTATAACTTCATGACCCAGAAAATACACCCTGCTGGTAAAACAATTCAACCGATGTTCCAAGGGATAGCAGAGTCATAGGAGAGGGGCTTGAGCTCTTCATGCAGAGAAGCCACAAATCTGTTCTCATTTGACAACCCTGACATCTCTAGACGGTGATAAGAGGCAGAAAGAGAGAAGCACAATAAAACCTAACACAAAGCAAAGGTCATTAGACTTAAATAACTGTATTCTGAGACTTCGTTTCAGAAAACTACAGTGTTCCAGTATGTACTTTCATTAAAGTGGAATGCCTCAGTTATGTTATTGTTAAATAATGGTTTATCTTAGTCATTACTGAATGCTATTATTGACTATAAAAAATTTTTGAAGAGACCCTGTGATTTATAGACCCAGATTAAATGTTATAAAAATGTGCTTATTCCTTAGGTATGGAATAGCTCTGGCTTAGAGCATCCTTTTTCAGAGAGACGATGGATTACATAGGCAAAGATGTAGAAACCTTAAAAATAATCATAAAACTTGTGTAGGGAGTTTGTTCAGAGACAGGAGCATTTGCTTCACAATTGTGATAACCAGAGTTTGGATCTAAACATTCATGTAACAAGCTAAGCATCCTGAAAAGGGCTGAAACCCCAATCGTGAGTGGGAAGTGTCAGAAGATATGCTAACTTTCAACCTAGATAAGAAAATATGAGCCCCAAATTCAAGGAGAGACCCTACCTTAAAAGGATAAGCAGAGAGTGTACAGGCATGTGCATTTCATACATACACACATGTGCACCTGCACTCATGCAGACATATACACATTTAAAAGTTATATTTAAATATACTCATAACAATTTGTTTATAAGTGAGCAAATGAAAATGTTCTGCTAGTCGTAGCAAATTTTTTTTATGTTTATGGAAGTTGTGTCTCATAAAAGACAAAATCCAACTTTGATGAGCTAAGGCAAATGGAGAGATTTATTAGTTCTTATACTCAATGGAAGGTCAGTGATAAAGCTGAAATAAAAAAGGGAGAAATTAGTTCCTTTCACCTTTCCCTCAAACACCACACACACACACACACACACACACACACACACACACACACATCTATGGCAAGCTGCCATCAGTTTCTTTTTTTTTGTTTTTTGTTTTTTGTTTTTCGAGACAGGGTTTCTCTGTAGCTTTGGAGCCTGTCCTGGAACTAGCTCTGTAGACCAGCTGGCCTCGAACTCACAGAGATCCACCTGCCTCTGCCTCCCGAGTGCTGGGATTACAGGCGTGCGCCACCACCGCCCGGCTCTGCCATCAGTTTCTTAAGGTAGCTTTCTCCACAAGTGGATATCACTCAAGTTCACTCTCCTAGAAGGACTTTCTAGATTTGCTTTTTACTCCCACAAATGCATTAGCCTGACCTAGCCTGGCTCAAGTTTCCTACCCTCAATCAACTAATTCTTAGCATCGAAAGGAACATCTTAGAAGACAGTAACTCACATTTAATTATCCATTCAACAATTTACATTGGGAATAGAGCACTTTGCTAATTTGAGAAGGCTGACAAGAATATTTGGAAAAGATTGGCATTGTTTATTCTGTTATTCGGAACTCCAATCCACAGAAGCATTCTTTCTACCTGAAAAAGGAGAGGCTCCTAGCTCTTGGCTACTGGTTCCTGGCTTCTGAAAAGAAGCATGCCTGAATGAGGATAAATGTCAGTCATACCTGTGCCTTCTCTACTTTTCTTGCTCTTTCTGGAACAAACTCTTCATGAATTTCTGTGAGGACACAACCATACTCGCCCCTGATGAGCACAGAAAATTGCAATATCTGGAAGCAGTGACAGATGGGAATATTAAGTGACTAGAAGGACATTCACCACCATATTTGCAAAGCAGAAGGTCTTGGGAACAGGCTACAATCATCTCCAAGTCATATAATTGCCCATTTGAACTGTTTGGAGTGTGTACACTGGAATGTGAGTTCAGGCTATTGGACATGCAGTAGAAAGGCTCCTGTAGAGCCAGTCCCATGAGCAGGTCAGGATTGGAACCATCTTTCTCTCTTGTCTGGTACATTGGAAGATTTCGGAGTGGCATCTAACCCCATCAAACAAGCAGAATTTGAAGCTTAACTCCAGGTCCCAAGCTCTCCCATCTCGGCCCCAGAGGGAGTAGATGTCCTGTCCAGTTTGTCTGCAGAGTTAAATAAAGTAAGAAGCTGGAATATTGGAGTCCAGACCATAAAACATAATGGAACAAATCTCTATAGACAGTGTAAAATATTGGATCCTGTCTTACACAGATGGGATTATTTAGCCTTCACACAACCTTCAAATAACACATTGTGGTCCTTTTAATCAATCCATAATTCAAAGAGGACATCTTTTAGCCTCTAGAGTCTTTCGAGATGACAATAGCTGTGGGCAGACTAAGTTAAAATGTATTTTATGACAAAAGTCAAAGTCAGCTAGGGCCATAATTTCATAAATCTCATTAGTGATTATAGTTTCTTATTTCCAGGTATGATAAAATACCATTTTCACACTGTCAATGTATCTCAGCCAGCCAGGAGGAGAGATCCCAGGGCCTCTCCACAGGGCACCCAGAACAAAGGGATGCCTGGAGTGAGAGGCTGTGTCAGTCCTGATAAGAAATTCTGCAGAGGAGTGCTGTCCTTTGCCTACACACACAGTGCCTTAATGAAAGGTTGCAAAGCGGAACAATCCCAATCTGAGTCCCCCAAGGATGGAGAGGCAGGGGTTCTGTAAATGCCACAACAAATAGCCCTCTTCTATGGCTTCTGCCCTGTTTCTCCTGCATGACCCAGTGTCATGCAAATGTGGAGTAGAAATTCTTCTTGTCACCAAAGGCACCTGAACTTACGGAAGAGGAACTGCGGAGTTAACAGAGGCTAGGTTTCATCCGGAGGAACTGAGATGAAAGACCATAAATCTTCCTTCATCAGTCAATCATCTACGCAGTTACGCCCATGGAATCATGGATCGCAGTTGCAATAAGAGGTAAGAAGCAATTAATTTTCATTTGGGAGCTGTTTTCAAATTTTGGTTCCAGGCAATGCCACAGGCACGGCACTGGGGAGGCAGTACTAGAAATGTTCATTTTACATGCCAAAGAAGTAGACCAAATAGGGAGATGGATCAGCCAGAAAAGCACTTCCCTCCAATACCACGAGGACCCGAGTTGGATTCCCCAGAATTCCACATATAAAATGATTGGATATGATGGTGCATGCTTATATTTCCAGTGTGAGGAGGACTGGCCAGCTACTCTAGTGACTTGATGAGTTCCAGGACAGCAACAGACCTTGAGGAAATACACTCCAGGTTATTCTCTGACCTTCAAATGTGCGCATGTGCACATGCCCTCCCCACGTTGATTAAATACTTAAATGTAGGAAGGAAGTACATGGGGATACTACAGTCTAGAGAAGGGGGCATTGAAGGAGAGGTAAGAAGTAGTTAAATCAAAACCTGAGAAAGTAATGGGAGTGAACTACTGCAGGGAGAAGGAAGGAGGAGGCCCTACACAGGAAGAAGACAGAAGGAAGAACATACACAAATGCATGACACGTGGCTCAGCAAATCTAGACTGTGGGTAGTGTTTGCCTGTTTCTAAGTCAGTTTCTGCCTGTGTTGTTATACATAGTGACTTTTATTTATGCCTCCAGATTGTTTGGATACTAAATCATAGATCTACCATTGTGATTGGACACAGAGGAAGGGGTATGAGGAGGATCCCCCCCCCAAGTTGAAGTCTAATGACCGCTGCCAGAGTATGGGGTAGAATATATTTTATTCAACAGTCAAGGAAAAACCAGTGAAATAATCGAAGAGGGAGAACAAACAAAGTCAAATTTGTGTTTAAGGAAGCTAATGTTGGTTGCAAAGTGGAGAATAAATTACTGGAGTGGGTAATGTTGGACTCGAGGAGACCAATTACTTCACTGAATCTCAAGGTACATCTCCAAATGAAATGTGTTCTTTGTCTCGGACCTTTCCTTGGTCCTGCCTTGTCAACTTAGTATTCCAGATTCCCCAAGGAAAGTCTTACCCCCTCAGAAGGACTGGACAAGTGGTGGGATGGAGGGAAGAGGCGGGAGAGGAGGAGGGAAGAGAGGAACTGGGGTTGATCTGTAAAATGAAAAAAAATAAATAATAAAAAAGAAATAAACTGCAGTACATTATTTAAAATACTCTGGCAGCCACATGAATCAAACTAGAAGGACAGATAAAATAAATTTTACTGTGGTTTATAAAAGTCAATATATCAAGGATATTCTACTGGTGCCATGTAATAAATACAAAAGATTTATTAAGTTTTCAACACTCTTTGTCTTCTTCTTTTGTTTTAGTACACAGACATAGGATCTTCTTCACCAATACCTACCTACCAGTTCCTTTAATTCACTTAATGGGAAGGGTGGTCGACATAGCCCATTGAGGCTGCTGGAGTCAGGCTTTTAACTTAACACTCTAAATTTCCCAAAGACCTTCCATTGACTGCATGGTGGGAGGAAAAGCAGGGTGAGAAGGAAACCAATTCTGACACACAGAGCACTCCTTAAAATTATTCTTATATTAAATAAATAAGGGGCAAAATACAATTAAATCTTTCCATTCAGCCAAAAGTGAGGCACCTCTCCTAACTTGCCTTTGCTGTGTAGCCTGAATTGGAAACTGACTGCAAATTTCACAAACAAGCCCAAATTCCTTACTTTTCATCAGCGAACTGAATCCTTACATGACAAACAAGGAGGCAATGTTAAATGTGTGAACAGAGCAGTGTGTGAGAATGTAATGGATTTCGTCAATGACTGAAAATGGGATTTTATTAAATTGCCTGTCAATAGCAGGAACAATTTGATGTTGGATGTCAATGGTTTTCCTACATTTTTAGACGTGTGCAGGAATACTTTAGGTACATTTCAGCAATAATGATACTAGGAGTTGAGGGAGAACTAAGAAAGCAATAAGGCTCTGCATAATTTATCCTCATTCATGTTTTATTATAAAAACTAAAGCATGAGAGAAGATCTTGAGAGGAGGATTTGTTTTCATTGCCTCTCTTACAGGAATTCTGGCTGCATGTTTAATCATTATAACCTTAAGGGACATCGTCTTAACCCCTAGACACCATTCTGGCTTCTTTGCCTAAAATAAAGTTTTAGCTGCATAAATACTTATGAATGTTAACAAGACTGCATTCTCCTTAAGATAGGAGAGAAATTTTCCATGGAGTTCAAACAGGCAGATTGACTCACACAGTCATTTTTACTTTCTCTGGCTCTAGTTCCTACCCTGATAACAGTGAAATCTGTACAACCCAGCATCTCATTTCGAACCTGCTGCTTTAGATGTCTTAGTGGATTATCACATGAGAAGATGAGCAATGAAAAGTATATATGCTTGTATATGTGTGTGTGTGTGTGTGTGTGTGTGTGTGTATGTATGTATGTATGTATGTATATAGTTCTCCAGCTCCAAAGACATAGACCTAAGATTTAACACTGATTCTGGATGGGGTAAATATTATTTTATCAGGCAGTCATCAAACCTTCAAAATTAGCTGTGTCTTTGCTCAGTCTCCATTTCTTTATTTATAGAGACCTCTCCAGGACTCCAGGACTTCTAGGAACCATTCCAGTTCTAAGATTATCAGATTCACATGAGAAGATACAGCTGCCTATATTCTAGAAATGATTAAGAGTCAAATACCCATTGATTTGCCAAAATAAGGAAGAGTCGGAATTCAGCTCAGGTGGCCTTTAAATACCAAGTGTTTCCACATCCTCTTCAAACCATGGAAAGATACAAGGCGTTGGCAATGATCTCTTTAAAATGGCTATGAGCACCGGTGGCTTGAAATGAATGGCCTTCAAAATCTAAGTTAAGTCACTTCACTGCTTAGTTCATTTTCATCCCAATTAACTTAACCTAACTGCATTCTATCTATGAGATCTGCTATGGCTCTGTGCTTTAAAGAACATTGTGCAGTATGTTTGTACCTCTGGACACCACCAGCGTGCATGTCATAATACACTTTCAATAAAACATATAAGTTTGTGCAGAGGGAATAGTAGGGGGCAAGAAATTGAAAATTCAAGTTGCACACTGCCTAAGCCATGGGAGAGTGGGCCCTCTGTGCTTTAAATGAAAACCTTTCATCTTTGGAGAAGACTCTGGTGTCCTGGTTAACACAGGACATTGTACTCATCATCCGTCCTCCTCAGAACCCTGCAGGGTGACATTGTCAGAAGCTTGGCTACAGAGACATCTCATTGTTTCAAATATAGTTGCTTTCTGTCTTCCTTTTTTTTCTTAATTTCACACACTCTCATCAGAACGGATGCAGTGCCCCATCACATTGTTTCTTTCCCAGAGGGTGATATTGGGGGAGGAGTGGAGGGGGCATGGATGTGTTCTACTTGCCTGTTCCTGTTTTTCTCAGGAGAAAAATTGGAGTTCTTCTTCCCCTAGTGTCTCTCACCAGACCATTTTAGATTTCTTAAAATAAAAGTGAGGATTCTGAACCCCACTGCTCTCTCGTCTCTGTCTCCTTCTTACTCATCTGCCAGGGTTCCTAAAGGTCCTGTGTCTGGATTCATCAGCAACTTCCTTGTGTTTCTTCTGTGGTCCTTTGTTTCTCGTTTGATTCACAGACAAGATATGACTGCAAGTTTCAGCTGTTCCACTCACTAGTGACAAGCTAATTACATTGTCTTTCTACTCCCCGTGCTCCTCAGATTTCTGCTTCCAGAGTTAGAAGAGTCGGAATGCACCTATGTTCTGTGTTCGTTTTGCTCTGATGATGCCTGGCCCTTACTCATTTGCCAGCTCACATACTCAGGAGAAATAGGGAATGTTCCAAGCAATAATCTGTGTAATGCCTAAAAGGAGAAAAGTGTAAAGAGTCTCAGGAAATATTTGGAAGAGAAATAAGACCCTTAATAATATCTCTCACCTGCACTGTGAAGGGCAACCACATATAACCCCACCACCACACACACAAACATGCAACACACACACACACACACACACACACACACACACACACACACGCCTGAACAGGCCTCAGAGATGAACAGATGTTTTGAGTAGAAGGCATTTGAGAGGGGACATAATTAGGAAAAGTCACCTGTGTAGTCCTTTCCTCCCAAATGCAAGCTAGAAATTCACAAAAGTGTCCCCTCCACTCCAGGGAAAACTAACCTTGATTGTTACTCAAACCCAAGAAAGACCCATGCAGCAAAAGCTTCACTAACGAGCTTTCTTTGGGCTGTTCATTTATTCTCCTATAACATACCATGGCTAAAAACTCGAGTCCTTTTCCTTCATCTTGCTACTTCTCTTTAAAAAAAAAAAAAGGAATAAAAAAGCTTTTTCTTTTTTGTGGAAGACGCTACATAAACTGGAGCTGTAAGTAACTTCTTGAAGATTACTGATTACCTGGCTGTCTCTCATGGATATAGAAAATACAATTGCTAGTAAACTCTCTTGTTTATCTGTCTTCTGTCTTATAGATCTCATCTAAGCACTCAGATAAAGAGAAAATTATTTCTTCCTCTCCTACAACTCTCCCAGAAATATCTCGAGAAGTTTCCCTGTTTACATATTTCTAATTCATCAGCAAAATTCTGCCAGTCATCTCCCTGAATGTCCAATATCACATGACAGTCGTCTTCCATAGAACCAGGCAATTCTGGAATAAACTCTCTGTCTTTAGAAGAAGTCAGACCGTCTGCAATCCCCACTCCCATCGCTGGTCTCTCAATTTCATCCTATGCCCTCAGACCCCAACCTATCTCCCGTGTACACCCAAGAGACTGAAGGTTACTGAACACAACGTGCTTAAGCTTCTTCCTCTGCCCCCAAATACCTTTCTTGGGTACATGCACATAAAGATTCCCTTTTTTGTTGTTTTGAAAAACTCAGCCATTTTGAAAAATGGTACGCGTGGAGTCATTCCTGACCACTTTTCTCAAGAAAAATGGAAAATTTCCCGTTAAGACTCACAGAATCACCTTGCATAGAGATTTGCATGTTTATGGACAATACTTTGTACACTTAAAACAGAAGATCCCCTCCCCATGTAGACTGTACATTCCCTATGGGCTAGGATGTGACTTATTGATTCCCTAAGATCTAGCACAAAGCCTGGACTATGACAGATGTCTGGAAAATGTTCAGTGAATGAATGATGGAGAGCATTATTTTCCTTTTCTAAAATCTACCTGGGGAGCTGGGTGTGCTGAAGCACACACCTGTCACCTGTATCCCAGTACTTGAGAGGTGGAGATAGGAGTTGAAAGGCAGAAGATAAAGGCCAGGTGCATCTAAGTAGTGAGTCTAAAGCTAGCCTGGGCTGTCTGACACCCTGTTTCAAAAAGCATATTGTTATTGCTATTAATAATAATAAATAATAACATTTATCAATGGATCATTCAATAAAACTTAAATAGAAATTCATTTACATTTTTCAATTTCTCCACTGATTCTTTGTATCCTCTTGCTTATACCCTAATTAGGAAAAAGTATCTCAGAGCCATTTTGATCATTTTATCCCAAGGACCACTGGACCCCAGGGGAAACACTAGGTCAACTGAGACATGTACTATGGTATTTCTTAATTATGCAAATAGCCATCTGCTCAGATACCATTTGGGTTCATTTAATGTATATAGTTTAAGATAAAGGGGAAACAAAAAAAATGTATCTCACTTTGGACTCATAAAATTCTGAGTAGTACCTGATTCATTTCAAGTTATGAAGGGTCCCCACTTTGGTGGTGCATTCTTTCTCTGTGGCCAGAACCCTAAATCTTTTAAATTGCAGTTTAAACACCTGTAGCCAAAATTTAAATGCCTTTCTCTTTTAAATTCCAAGCATTAAAATTCCAAATATCTCAATTATGTAAATGGCAGAAGAAAGGGGCAGAAGTTCTCCTTAAGGCTCCCACCCCCAACAAATTGTCCCACTGTTCTCAATTATGGCTTCTCTTCAAGCTCACCGCAAGGTGACTGTGTTTTCCGGATGACCCTGCAAATTTATTTTTTTAAACAGAAGAGGATGGTTAAGTCCCAGCCATGTTTTCAAAAGAGGTGAGGGGAGAGAAAATAACTAGCATTGTTCAGTAATTTTCTTTGGAGAAAATTGGTTAAAGAAGTCCAATCCTCACAAAGCCCTTCCAGTTTAGCAATGCCAAACTCTGTACTTCACTGAAGCTGAGGTCTAACTACAATCCCTAAGTTACACAGCTGGGGAGTGATAAGGCAAGGGTTTGGAGCAGAGTAGTCTGGGTTTGTAGTAGCTCTTTGCCGCATGGCTGCTTTACATATGTCCATGTGCACAAGAATATACTACAGGGAATTTTTGAAAGAACTGAAATTATCTAAGAAAAAGAAAATATCCAATATATATTCACAGCAGCATGATTCAGGTTTTGTAGTACCACATATGTAGTTTTTTTTTATTTTTTATTTGCGTATCGGTGTATATGTGATTCTGTACACACAATTAGTAACTCGAGTTCCCAGGAAGAGAGCTAACCGAGGGCATAAGTGAAAGATAGTTTGGTAAATGTCAGTTTCACTATTTTATATGATTTTTATTTATAAAATGAGCATGCAAAAAATGAGCATGCATTATTTTATAATTCTAATGTTAAGATAAAAAAGGAAAAAAAATGAAAAGGATTGAAATAGTCAAGGAAAACTGATTAGATGAACAGTATGCATTAATCCAAATGGAGGCTAATCCACAGAATGAGTGCCTTTTGCCTCTAACCCAGCGGAAATGAAGAGACATCATCAAAGGGATCCATCTACTAAAGGACTTAAGTAGCATGTCTTCCAATTTGAGAGCAGATTCACTGTTCCTATTGCTCTGACTACCTGGGTAGTCATTTAACAGCAATGTACCACCCATTGCTATGTGAAATTATGTTTTCTGAGGTTCAGTGATACAGACTTTCCCTTAGATATATGTTCCTGATCCTGTTTCTACTTTCTGTCTGTTTCAAATATTGGATTCCATGTTGCTAACTGATTCATGAAAGTCGTGTTATTATGGCCACAATAACTGGCTATGTTTATTAATTTACATTTTAGTATTAATTTACATTTCAGGTGTATGGTGTTGGAGGGAGAGAGGCTGTTTCTTGGTTCCTGGCTGCTTAGCCCTGAAATAATCATACAGAAATTATATTATTTAAATCACTGCTTGGCCAATTACTTAAGCATATTTCTAGCTAGCTCTTACATCTAGAATTAATCTATCTCCATTATTTTAAATTTTACCACGAGGCTTGTGGCCTACTGGCAAGGTTCCTGAGTCTGTCTCCAGCAGGGCTACATGGCTTCTCTCTGACTTAGCCTTCTTTCTCCCAGCATTCAGTTTAGTTTTTCTCACCTAGCTCTGTTTCCCTACAGCTCTGCTATAGGCCAATAGCAATTCCTTTATTAACCAATGATATTCACAGCATACAGAGTGGAATGCCACATCAGTGTTGCACTGGGGTCTGAATATTTCCTTCTCCTTGACATTTTGAAGCATTCACAGTGCATTGGGAAGAACTTTCAACAGGATGATCTGAGTTTCAGTCAAGATATTTAAACTCATTGTATTTCTACTTTTTTCTCAATTTTATTATTTTATGTGAATGAATGCTTTCCCTGCATGTAAGTCTGTGCATCATATGTGTGTCTGGTGCCCATGGAGAGCAGAAGAAAGCATAAATCCGTTCTATGTGAGCTATCACATGGGAATCTGCCCTGGATCCCCTGGAAGTGAAGTAAGTATTCTTAGCCACTGGGCAATCTCTCTACTCCTACAGTTATATTTCTTCACTTACAAGTACAGAATAAAATGATGAAGTCCAGAGGTAAAAAAAGACTAATGGAAATTTTATGTATGAAAAGGTTTGAGACAAAGATAAAGCAATCTGTGAATTTTATTCATTCAACAAATATTGAGAGAATTGTGTGCTCTGTCTTCTGGAGGCTTGTAATACACTGGGAAACATTTTTTAAAAGATAAAGAGCTCCATTCTAGAATATTAGTCAAATAAATGACAAATTATACAATTTACTTATACTATGTAGTAAATAGCAAGTGCTATAAATTGCTATTTTTTAAGCATGAAAATGAAACCTAAATACAAGGATCATGAGCCCAAGGGCAGATGAGAGCACTAAAGAGGATGATCACTGGCAGATCAGGGATTGCTGAGTGCCATCTGAAAAATCTGAGTGACAAGCAGAAGAAGCAACTACTACCAACAGGAAGTTCAGAGAAGTGTTCAGAAGTGCTGCTTAATGGAGGAGAGAGGTCACCTCAGAAAGCCTTGGGGGATCAGCTATGCTGGCCCAGGGGCCAATGAAGGGACTTGGACCTTCCCTCAGAATGAGATGTTGGCCAATGTAACTTTTCTTTGGAGTCTGGAATAGTTCTTGACTATTTAAACTTTTCCCTATTCTCTTTTTCCCATTGAAAACCAGTATTTTATTGATTAAATAAAAATGCAAAAACATAATACATAGGAAAATATTTTTGTAGAGTCTGCATTGTAATATACACATGACAAATGCCTTTATTATAACTCATGGAGTCAGGTGCGGCTCTCATGAGGTTTACATTCTCTGAGGGAGTTGAGCAGCAAGCATGGGAGAGCCATCATCACAGGCGATTCTACAGCAGCAGGTTAAGCAGCTGCAGGAGCTCCCAGTGGCTCAGTGACAGAGACTGAGTTCACCACTCTCGCACTTACTAAGCATTGTGGAAGTTACTTTTTTTTTTTACTAGAGCAGGGTAATGTTAGGCCTAAACATAAGACATTATATTTAAGAATCCATATAGATAACTTTTCATCTGATGAACCAGCAATAGTGTGTTATGACTTTTGTGATAGCAAGAAAATCCATTTTGGCAACAAAATTAAGAGTTCTGATGCCATCAGATGACCGTTTCCCACCTTTCTATAATGATTTTGCTTATGTTAGAATATTCTTAAAATAGTCTTTTGCCAAATTAAGAGCTCATTAAGGATGCGGCAGATGGGCATAATCAATAGTAACCCTGGATCATGTGACTTGCACAGAAGTTCAGTTAAAAAGCAATATATACACTCAGCTCTCCATCTGTATCCTTTTGATTGATTGCTCACTTGTCTGGGCAACTGCCGAACCTAAGAGCAGAGCTTCCATGAGCCCAAGGAGTTTTACTGTGCTTAGTTCCAACTGGCACACTAGCAGCAAGATGGGAGTGCCCATGGTACTGGCAAGGCGGCAACCCAGGTGAGCCACAAGAATCCTACCTCCCAACTCCCACACACTGCTTCTTCAAAATGACTGTATCTGCAAAAGCATACATGCCTTAAGCATCTCTCCCACAGAAGATTATATTAGCCTACAAAGGAAATAGGAAGCCTCGTTCTTTTCCCAGGTCTATGTGGGATTACATATTCAAATTTAATTGACTCTGGAGAATCTAAGTCAATAGACTAAGGTTGTACTGGTAGAGAGAAGCTGTATTATTCTACTAACTTGCTTATTTTGTAAAAATAGGAAGAGATGGTTGTAAAACTTAGAGAGTTCCACAGCATTGAGATGTTCCATCTCTGCCAGATGGTTTGAAGCTACTGTGAATAGGTCTCTTTAAAGTGAAGCTAACTGAATATAGGGTTGAGGATTCAATTGTCTGACGCTTGCCCTGTCCTATACCTTAGGGCATTAGCAGCCAAGCAAACAGACCAGTTCCCAGCTGTGAGTTAAACATTTGAATAGAACTCTAAGAAGATACCAATATATTTTTGAAAGAGTGAAATTAAAACTAAAAGTTCTAGAAAATCAAAAAAAAAAAAAAAGAAAGAAAAGAAAGAACATTTAATGTTAACTAAACAGCCACTGGTGATCCAAAAGCTAGCCTGTATTTTTATGATTGGACCATAAATTTCTTGAAGGAATTTTCAAATGCTAGACATATGTGAAAATCAAGTCATAAAATTTGATGAATGAAGACTTGTTTCTGGAGCAAGGGCCACAGGTGAAGAAGTGGCCAATTTCACAAAAGAAACGGATGTATTCATTGAGATTTCCACCCAGGTAGTGACATGAATCTTGCAAGCTTAATAGATCTCACCAAACAGAGGGGAAGAGGACAGTAGTCTAGGATAGATCACCATCATAAAGTTTTGAAAGTACAAACACATGGGATTAAGAATAACTTGATGTGGTTACACCATAAAGAGCATATTGGGAAAGATAGGCCTAGGAAGCGGAGATAGGGATGGAGGTGTTGGCTGGGACAAAATTGTAAACATAGTTGTTCTGGCATAGACTATGAATATTGTGCTATAAAAAAAGGTAACTTAAACATTTTAGATGAAATATATGGAATGTGAAGGTTGAGAAATAAATTTATGAAAAAATTAACTATCTATAGTGGAACAAATACATTTCTATATTTTTATAACAAATTGTCTTAGTTATGGGTTTTTATTGCTGTGAAGAGACACCATGGCTACAGAAACTCTTAAAAAGAGAAAACAGTTAATTGGGGTTGCTTACATTTTTAGAGCTTTAGTCCATTATCATCATGGTGGTACATGGTGGCGTGAAGAGACCTACATCTTTACTTCCAAGCAACTGGAAGTGGTCTGAGACACTGCGTGTGGCTTAAACATATATGAAACCTCAAAGCACATCCCCACAGGGACACACAACAAAGCCACACCTACTAATAATGCCTCTCCCAATAAGCTTATGGGAGCCAATTGCATTCAAACTACCACGCAAAGTGTTTAATTATCATTACATTCGAGAAGGATTAAAGTCCTGGCGTGGTGCTAGATTTATTGAGGCACAGTGAGGACCAACAGAAAGGTAGGTGCGTCTCTGAGGGAGTTGAGCAGCAAGCATGGGAGAGCCATCATCACAGGCGATTCTACAGCAGCAGGAGCTCCCAGTGGCTCAGTGACAGAGACTGAGTTCACCACTCTCGCACTTACCAAGCATTGTGGAAGTTACTTTTTTTTTTTACTAGAGCAGTGGAACTACATTTTTCTTTTGAGCTATATGGCATTTGCTGGTGAATGTAGGGTTCAGTAACCCCAACATAAACCATTGTGGTATCTGCAAGGTATTTTTTGCTTTTCCAAACATTCATAAATTGCTGAGAATCATTGCATTCTGCTGGAGAAGAGAAACAGTCAGGCTTTTCTCAGCTGGAGGCTTTAAATGTGTGGATTCACTGGTGAGAAAGGCAGATGGCTGAGCTAATGTTAGTAATTGCAGAGAGGAAAAAAACCAGTCCACTCTTGACCTGAAAATGCAGCAGATTGTATTCCTTTATAGCTTTTCTGGTACTGTTTACCTCAAGTCTTAGTTACAAGAGAAATGGAGAAGAATAGCCATTAAAAATTCCCTACGAAGGAAAATATTATACTGCATCTCTATCTGTGTTGGTTACAGCATTTACGTACCAGTTCCCTTAGCCAGTATTATCTCACCTGTGATTCATTGCAAAACCTAATTAAATATCACATTCCGCATTACATTCCACAGAGACGAAGAAGACTATCCTCAGTGAGAAAGTAATTTAATCCATCTAACAAGAAATATTTTTTAAATTTCATTGTTTGAAAATCTCATACATCGATACAATGTGTTTTGATCAAATTCATCTCAGATTTCCTCCCCTCAAATTTCTCTACTATCCCCTACCACTACTTTTCCCTCCCAACTTTATATGTTTTTTTTTAACCTATTAAATACACTTAGTCTTCTTGTATATGCATGTGTGTAAGACCACCCACGGGGACACAAGTAGCATCTCAGGGGGTACATCCCTGAAGAAAACCTATTCTCAATCATTCATTATCGTACAAAACAGAGCCAAACGCGGCTTCCTATTCTCTTATCTTCAGTGATAGCCATAGTCCAGAGACAAATCTCCTGGCAGCTGCCTGCAGGAGGGAACAAGTCACCAGTCACAATATCCTACCACTGTGCACTAAGTTGAGCCTCACTGGCTGCTAACATAGTAGTTTTAAGATTCATCTCATCGGATCAATAAACAAAACAGGCCAGGAGGTGGTAGTGCACATCTTTAAGCCCAGCACTCGGGAGGCAGAGGCAGGCAGATCTCTGTGTTTGAAGCCAGCCTGGTCTACAGAGAGGGTTCCAGGACTGACTCCATAGCTACTGAGAAACCCTGTCTTGAAAAATCACAAAACAAAACAAAACTAAACAAAAAAACAAACAAACAAAAAGCCTAATACAAATCCTGAGTAATAACAGATTAAGATGGAGAAAACCTCTAAATAGGTTACAGTATGTTTAAAAATATGCATAGGTTTTGGAGAGAAAAGAGAAAGAGTCTATAGAGTCATGGATTAAAAATAATAGTAAAATAATAAAGTTCTTAAAACATAAATAAAATAATAAAAAATAGAATAAGCCACATAAAGATAGGAAATACACAAAGAGACTGGATTCTGTATGTTATCATGTTGTCTTTGAATATTTTAACTTCTGATGTATGAGCGATAGCTGCTAAGAGACATTGGACTATGAAAGCTGCTAGATCAAACCAACCTGTATATTTTAAAAAATATCTTGACTTCAAATGGAAGTCAAATGGTATGTTCCTTTGGGAAAGAGATTATGCTTTTATTTGCATGGGAAATGATAGGTTATGGATTCAATCTGGGTTCATATGGATCAGGTTTGATCTAGGGAGACTCCCTAAAAGTCCTGGCTAAAGACAAAAAGAAATAAACCTAAAGAAACTACAAAACATGTAAAGTATATTTTACCTGCTCAAACATAAAACAAAAACCAATATATTTTGGTTAACTTTTATACAACACCAAGTCTAGATTTGCCTTTGTACAGATATGTTACCTTTAAAAGTTTATGTATTTTCAGAGCACAAAGACCAGACACCAAGTAAAATGGACACCTCTGTTGCAGTTCCTTCAGAGTTCTGCATTCACAACAGCTTCAAGGGTGCTGGCGTAGATGATCCAGTCTCATAAAATACTCCAGTAAAAGCTTAACAATTATCCTGATTTTCTCAAGGTTCCTCCAAACATTCCAGACACCCCAAAGGAAGCAATCTAGAAAAACAAGGCCCACATTCCCAAATGATGAATTATGGATGTTAGTTAACATTTGAGGGGAGGTTGCTACAAATTGTTATTTATCATAGTCAGAAACAAAGCTAAACAAAAGAGTTGAATTCAAAGATATTTTTGTAAAGGAAAAGGTAGGAATGTGGAAATTATAGGAAAAAGGGGTAGATTATTGATTCTACTTTAATCCAAAAACTAACTTTTAATCAAAATATTTTACAAATTGGTGTAAATGTTGGTTTATTGATAGAAATTTTAAGTTAATTTTATTATATTATATGTATGCTTCCACTCTTGTTTGGAATATTGTACTTAAGGCACCTCATTTAAAAATGTAATGTGTATTTTTTTAAAGATTTATTTATTTATTAAGCATACAATGTACTGCTGGCAAGGAACGCACCAGGTCTCATTACAGATGGCTGTGAGGCACCATGTGGTTGCTGGGAATTGAACTCAGGACCTCTGGAAGAGCAGCCAGTGCTCTTACCCTCTGAGCAATCTCTTAAGGCACCTCATTTAAAAATGTAATGTATAACCAGCTTGGTCTACAGAGCTAGTTCCAGGACAGGCTCCAAAGCCATAGAGAAACCCTGTCTTGAAAAACCAAAAAAAAAAAAAAAATGTAATGTATAATTTAAAAATACAGTTTAGTGGTTAGTCATCTATAATAACCAAATTTGTAATCATATTAGGTATGTTTTCAAGGTTAAACAGATATATTTAGATAGATAAATGGTCTTCAAATACTTCAAAGACCTATAGAATATGACATTTAAAATCTTTAATAACCTAAAACTTTTTGTGACAGTGAGAAACATCTGCTCCTAACAGCACCAATTTACTTTGAAACATGATGGGCATCAAAGAAACTCCATATGAAGTTTGCTTTCTATGTGGGAAAAGTTGACCCTTTGGGCAAAGAAACTGTCCTTGCCACAACTGCTACAGTATACTGTCCAAACTTGACTAGCAGCATACAAAAATAAAACCATGAAACTTTGACAAGACAAGGTAGAACAGTCCTTCAAATTTCCCTGCTTCTCTAAAATGTCTGTCAAATATACTAGGATTATAGGACAAAGATAGGTGCTCCCACTTTACAGAAGAACTTTGGGTGACTCTTCAGGAAGCCAGCGGTCCCTTTTGTTAAATAACATTACATCCTTCTGGGGTCTTTTATGGATTTAAAATCAAAGTATTAGACCTGATGTTTTCATTAACTATGATAAAAGAAAAATTTGGTATAAAACTTTAGACTCACCAAGATAAATAATAGAGAATTTCTCTAATTTTGCCAAATACAAATGGACTGAACAGTGTAACTGTAATTCTTACTTCATAACTATTTTTGCTGTAGATAATTTTACTATGTTAAAATTAAAACCTCTTTAATTAGACACAAAGGGGGAAATTCTGTGGAACAAACAATCTTTGTGCACTGTAAATATGTATTATTCTCATTCATTAATAAAGAGCTGACTGGCCTATAGCTGGAAAGGAAGAGATTGGGTGGGAAAGTCAGACTAGGAGGACACTGGGAAGAAAAAGTGTGAAGTATCAAGTTGTAAGTGAGACACATATGAAGCAGGAGATACTGTACTAAGATAAAGTACTGAGTCAAATGATGAAACATAAAATAAGGGTTAATTTAAGACATAAATGTTAGTTAGTAATAATCCTAACCTTCCACCCAAGCATTTATAATTAATAATACATCTCTGTGAGGGACAAAGTTGACCAGCAATCCAGATGAAAAGCTCCACCTACAGGTTTGGAGGGCCAATTAAAGGTACCAGGCTTGAGTTCCATCTTATGGAGCAAGCTTTAAAGCAAATAGCAATGTGGTTGGTCATATCTAGAACTACCATATCACTACTGTACTAGTGGAAATATCTTACCAGGCCAGTTGCTGTGGTTAGCACACAGAAATGACAGAAAAATATCTGTTGATTATTTTCCCCATGTCATTATACATGGCTTCCTAGCACTTTGGAATTTAGACAGTAGGGGTGAAGTTTTCCAGTTGGTACCACATACTCAGTTGTAAGATGTCTTCAGCAATAGAGTCTTACCATCAAGTTCTAGAGGGTAACCAAGAGCAATGGTAGCAACCTGCAATGTTAAGGAGAATCTTTGGGCTGTCACTGACCAAAACTTTGAAAAGAAGTAACAAATACCTACCACTGGGTTTTTATTTGATACCCTAGAATGTCTCAAGAAAACACTATCCCCTTTCCTTTCCTTCCCTTCAAACTTAACCCATATACTCCTAATTTCTCGCTTTCAAATTCTTGACCTGTTCTGCCATTAAATGTTGTTATATGCAAATATTTTAAAGAATATACATGTATATTCCTGAATAAAACCTACTCATTCTGCATAATGTTGCTTAAATGTATGTTTTCAGGGCTAATCATTTGGTATTGGATAACAAGTTGGTGTACTCTTCCCTGAGAAAGAAGATTCGCCCCCAGCCCCAGCATTCCTTAGTTGCCTGGGATTCATGGTGTAAGGTTGAGGTCTCATAGTGTTTCCCATGTTCACTTCCACATGAAAGACATTTTTGAAAGCCTAACCCCTTGCCCTTTGGTGTTTTAGACATAACATTGTATTAGTTTGCTAAAGTTGATGTAACAAAATACCAAACACTAACGTGGAACTTAAATAATGGGAATTTTTAGCCTCACATTCTACAAGTTGGAGCTCATGGATCAAGGAGTTTGCAGAGCTGCTTCTTGTTTAGAGACCATGAAGAATATTGGTCCCACACATGCCTCTAGCTTGGCTATTGGTAGTCTTCTGGTAATCTTTAATATAGTTTGGCTTATAGCTTCTCCATCTGACTGTTTGCCTTTAACTTTGCAGGGTATTTCTTCCATGCTTCCTTATCCGCAGATCTCTCAATTTCCATAAGAACACTGATTACATGGTGTTAGACCCAGTCATAGTATATACATTTATATTATCTTTCTAAAAATACTGCTGCTAAATAAAATTGGAAAGGTCATGGTTGTAAACACAATATACAAAGTTTAGAGACATCCTATCCTATCCATAATCCATATTTCTGTGAGTCGAAGGACAAACTTTCACCTTAGTAGTAAATGTCATCACCTGTGCTGTAAGTCAAGAAAGTATTTTTTTATACTTAAATGCATACAGGTATGCATGTGCAGATAGTTTCTGTTTTCCATGTACCTATTATTTAAACATTGACACTGCTTTAAACATCAGGATAACTATCTGAATACAAGGTACATGAGGGTCCATTTTGAGAAGTAGTTCCCAACTCTAAACAAATACCATTCCTCTGATACTGACCATCTGGACATGGGTTTCTATTCCACGAGATTTGTCTTCTCTGTAGGACCTTTCCCTACTGACCAAGATATTTTAATTCCACCTAAGCATCTGCACCAAAAGAATAAATAAATAAATCCAGAGGGATTTGGCATTTGTAATGCCAGAACTTAAAACCAGGAGCACTCTTCACTTATCTCCTGTCACCACCAAGCAAAGACCCTGAACACCTGCTGGTAAGTTATTTAGGTCCTGTTCTGATTCCTTTCCCTCTGTGCCCTACTCCTTTTAAAATTTCAGTAAGCTATTGAATATTATAACTTAATGCGCCTAAGCTTCCCAGGGTAACTTGCTTTGGCATATGACCAGAAGACGTTAACACTTGTCTAAGTGTCTCTTCAGCCTTTGAGGTTCCGAGTGTCTTTGGACCACTTATGGTTCTTTAACACACCTGACAGTTTGTAGTTTGTGACTAAAGAGGGTACTCCTGGTTACTATCAGATCATATCATTGAAAATCAGAGACAAAAGAAAATTTTGAAGCAGAATTCACCTGAACGTGGGGGTGGGGGGAAGAATTCAAAGAATGCTTTTCATCAACACTGGACCTATAATATGATCTTTGTTAATCTATTTAAAAACTTATGTAATAGACTATAAAGTTGATTTTCTAACTTTAAAGTTACAGAAAATAGACTTAAATGCATGGAAGTTATGACTTTTATTGAAGAACAACACAAATGTGAATTCCTGGAAGTTAAGATTCACAGTGCACAATTTTTATTCAGGGGTCTTTGTAACATGAGGGCCAGACTTGTTGGGGTTTCTGTCCTGCCCAGTTCCCACAGCCAGCAAGTCCCAAAGAAAATCACACAGAGGTCTCCATAAGATTATAAACTGATTGGCCCATTAGCCTAAGCTTCTTATTAGCTCTTGTAGCTTACATTAACCCATTATCCTTCTCTATGTTAGCCACATGGCTTGGTACCTTTCTCAGTGGAGTATGTCACATCTTGCTTCTTTCGTGGTCTGGGCAGGACTGGGAGGAATGAGCTTCCTCCTTCCTAGAATTCTCCTGTTCTCATCACCCCGCCTCTACTTCCTGTCTGGTTGACCCACCTATACTTCCTGCCTGGCCAATCAGCATTTATTTAAAACATGACTGAGAGAATACAGACAATTATCACGCACCAGGTCTTTATCAGTGATTTTTGCTTCTATCTTCCACAGAGGCAGAACTGTTCCCTGGGAAAGGCAACATCCCTGACAGAGTCACCCAAACACAGCAGCCCATCCTGTGTAACATTCATTCACACTCAAGGTCAAGGTTAAAGGTATACAAGTCTTGCTCAAGAAGCAGTGATCAACAACAGAAGGACAGGCAGGTAACATTAACCAATGACTGCTTACTTTACCTAACCTCTTTGGAAGAGAAGGGCTTTATCCATGAAACTTCATAGTACATCTCTGAGAATTTTACTGTGACTTTGAGTCAAAGAATAACAGCATTTTACCTCAAGGGAAATGCATTACATGAGAAAATTAAAGCCCTATACAATTTAGCTTCATCCAAGAAGTCTATTATCAACCTATTGTTTAACTTGAAGTTCAACTAAAGACTTCTTAGCTCTCTCAGAGAAGCTTAGAACAGAGAGTTATGGAAAGACATCGACAATAGGAAAAGCAAAAAGAAACCAAACTAAAATAAAAACAGATGGGCAAATGAATCGTAATAGTTTTCATCCTTGGTGGCAATAAAGTGCCATGCAATCAGCTCTCCAAAAAGATGTACAAGGCTGAAGCTTATCCTGATCCTCCCCATTTTCATTCTCCATTTTTATTCTTATATTTATAGGAAATAGGACTCCCCAAGCAGTGGAAATAATCTGCTTAGAAATGGAATATGTACTGGGTGGTGGTGGTGTATGCCTTTAATCCTAGCACTAAGGAGGCAGAGTCAGGTGACTTTGAGGCCATTCTGGTCTACAGAGTGAGTTCCAGGACAGGCAAGGTTACACTGAGAAACGCTGTCTTGAAAAACAAACAAATAGACACACACACACACACACACACACACACACACACACACACACACATAGAACAAGAACCCAGTCAGTATCAAGGGCTAGAAATGACAGTGTCCATCCCTAAAATAGGCAGTAAAGGACTAGGTACCATGCCTGTGTTGTAAGAGGTGGCTTGTTTGTTTCCCGGCTACCGAGACTTTTGAAATAATCACAACCAAACTATATTATTTAAATCACTGCTCAGCCAATCACTTAAGTATATTGTTAGCTAGCTCTTACATCTAGTATTAACCCATTTCCAGTATTTTATATTTTACCATGAGGCTCATGGCCTACCAGCAAGTTTCCAGCATGTTGGTCTCTGGCGGGGGCTCCATGGCTTCTCCCTGACTCTGCCCTCTTTCTCCCAGTATTCAGTTTAGTTTTCCCTATCTATCTCTGCTCTACCTTATCACAGGCAGATACCTTTAACCCCAGCATGCAAGAGACAGAAGCAGATGGATTTCTGTGGGTTTAAGGCCATCCTGGGCTACACAAGATTGAATCAGTCTAAAAGAGAGACAGAGCCAAGCAGTGGTGACTCACACATTTAATTACAGCACTAGGGAGGTGACAGAGACATCTTACTGCCTGGACAGTCACCCAAAGTTCTTCTGTACCTTTGGGGCATCCATCTTTAGCCTTCAGGCCCATAGTATCCAGAAGACTTTTTTAAGAAGTAGGAAGTTTCATAGACAGATTGGTTTATATTGGCAGTATTCCAGTTACTTTCTTCTGTATCCTGCAAAATGTCTCGCATACTCTTTCATGAAGCAGGAACCTCAAAGTATCATCTCACCTTTAGGCAAGATCAGCAGTCATTTCTCTGTGGGCCCTGCATGTCCAGTTCATCTGACAAATTCCATAAGGAGCCTCTTTGATGTCCATCTTCCTCTTGAAGTAGATTGGTGCTGCCAGGAGCAGATGTGTCTCATTGTCATGAAAAGTTCTAACTTCTTAAAACATTTTAAATACCGTATTTTGCAGCAAAAAGCTGTGTTAAACTCTGTATTTTTTTTCTAGAATTCCTTTTCAAGCCCTCTCAGATTTTACATGGATTTAGTTGGCCATGTGGGTGCCAGTTTGTAGGAGGAGGGCCCACTTGTTCATCCTGGCCACTCGAAATAACAACACAGAAACTGTATTAATTAGATCACTGCTTGGCCCATTAGCTCTAGCTTCTTATTGGCAAACTCTTACATCGTAATTTAACTTACGTATATTAATCTGTATATCACCACAAGGTTGTGGCCTACCAGCAAAGTTCCTGTATGTCTATCTCTGGCAGCAGATCCATGGCATCTCTCTGATTCTTTCCTTCTCCCAACATTCAGTTCTTTCTTCCCCACCTACCTAAGTTCTGCCCTATCAACAGGCCAAGGCAGTTTCTTTATTCATTAACTAAGAAAAGCAACACACAGGCAGAAGGACCTCCCACACCACAGGAGGAGATAGGAGCTTAGGATTCAGTTTGAGGTTTTTTGGGGATGGTATTCAGTCTGAGGATTCATTCTGAGGATTCATGGGGACAGGATACCCCATTCTTTCTGAGAATTCAGTAGAAGTAAAAAGTCTCTCTAGTGGTTGACTCCTTTACTTCTCTTTTCTTTCAGCATTTACCCTGATATCTGACCCCATGTTTTTATTATTAAGACTAATCACCCTCATGCTACAGTTCACACCACATGTATCTCCAGTTCTGGGAGTCTTACACCCATTTCTGACCTCCAAGTGCACCTGAATTCATTCACACATACACAGAAATATACACAGTGAGACACAGAAATAAAAATAAAAATGAATCTAAAAATAATAGAATGATGAGATTGTGTGGTTATGGTTACAGAGTATGTTGACTAATTCTTCAGGATATACAAAGAACAATGCCAAGAACCATCTGGTTAAGCAGTGATTTTAATAATCAGCCCCTTATTTTACTTAGGTTTGGATCACTTGTGACTGAAGAAAGCCTGCAGCATTTGAACTGACTAATGTTCAGGGAGGTACATGCTATATTTACATAAATGGTTTATCAGTTTATTCTCTTTACACAGGTGCTTACAAAGTACACAGTTTCCTCTTTGTTCCTAAGATTATATCATCTTCACTATAACTTACATAAAAGTTGTTTAGAGTTACCTGATAAAAAGCTGCTGTGTTTTGAATGCCTATTACCTTTCAAGAATTATGCCAGATATGTCATATACAAAACACATTTTCACAACTGTGAAGAAGTATCCTTTTCCCAGAAGACGTGTGTTTCTCAAAGTTTCAATACAGAGTTTAGATACAAACCTTTATCTACCTGTTGGCAGAGGCTGCTTGTTTATTCTCGCTGCCCAGACTTACAATAACCACACAGAAACTGTATTAATTACAATACCACTTGATCAATAGCTTACGCATATTTCTGGCTAACTCTTATATCCTAAACTAACCCATCTCCATCAATCTGTGTATTGCCACATGGCTGTGGCTTACTGGGTAAAGTTACATCCCTGGCATCTGTCTCTGGTGGATCTACATGGAGTCAATGTGACTTTGCCTACTCTCTCCTAGCATTCAATTTAGTTTTCCTTCCTAGTTCTATCTGCTAACCCACTGATCAAAACAGCTTTATTTATTACCCAATAAAAGCAACACATATACAGAAAGACTTTCCACACCGTCTGCCAGACTCATGTGTACCTTAAAATATATTCCACTGAGAAATATTTAAAAGGATATGTTTTATAATAATTTGGTAAACTTTTAATACAGTCAATTAAAACATTGGCACTTTCCTTTTACTTGTGTTTAGTTTGGATGCATTTCAATACATATATGGGATGTGTGTATATGTGCAGTTTTATAAAAGTTAATATTTAAAAACAGCTTTAGAAGAATTGGAGCTGATTAAAAACACATTGAAGATCTGATGCCAATGAGTAACCTGACTTTGTGAAGCCCTAACTTCTTTGAGAAAATGTCCCTACTTACTAAAATGAGTGTAAATTAGCAAGAAATATTTTAAGAATTTTTTCTTCTCCCCTGGAGTACTATCCAGTTACTATCCAATCCTCTAGAGATAACTTACTATATACATACATACATACATACATACATACATACATACATACATATATATATATATTTCACACTTAACTTAATGTTTTTAAGATTTATTTATTTGCATTCTAGAGGGTATTTTGTGTAATTGTGTATATATATGTTGTATGCATGTTAGTATGTAAACAAGCATTCAGGTGCCCATGGAAGCCAAAAGAGGGCATAAGATCTCTAGAACTGGAATTACAGGCCATTGTGAGTGTCTGGTATGGCTGCAGTAACCAAACTGCAGTTCTTTTCAAGAAAAGCAAGCATTCTGAAGTGCTGAGCCATCTCTGTAGTCCCCTCACTGACCTTTATTAAAGAGTCATTAAGATAAAAAATAGTTTCAAATGCATTTTATAATAAAATACTCAAATTATCTGTCTATCCCCCAAATTTAGTCAATTTCATTTATTTACAACTTAAGGAAGTAGCAACTACAGTATTTGAAATCAGCTGCCGAAAGGTATTTGAGATCTTGTTGACAATAAATATAGGCAGCAAATAAAGTCCTTGACTTCAATCAGATAAACAATTTCAACACATTTCAATTCAACGAACTGGTATTTTAATTTAAACTACAAAAATGCCATTAGATGGCTTGAAGCTTTTTTGTTGTTGTTGTTGTTGTTAGTTTGTTCTTGTTTTTTAGATGGAGATTTATGTAATCATATTGTCAGTCCCATGATGGTTCATACATGTAATCTTGACATTCAGGAGACCGAAACTGAAATATGACCCTGAGTTCAAGGTCAATCTGATCCATATAGGAAGTTCCAGGCCAGCCTGGACTACAGAGTGGGACATTGTCTCATACACACATACACACACAAAGAGAGAGTTTAAATGTATCACGTCCCTTACCAAAGGTTTGCAGCTGAAACATTATTACAAACTCTGTTGTCTAAATCCATCCGCAGATCTTATAAGGACGAGATGGGATGTTTCAGAAGGACAACTGTATAAAATCACCCTCTCACTATTCTGTGACCTGTATTAAGGCTTGCATAGGTGGAAAAGGGCAGGGGGTGGGGGGGACTTATGGAAAGAGATGGAGATGGTGCAGCCTGGAAAGGAAGGCATAATAGAATGTGCAGCTAGGTAATTTTTCACATACCCATAGGTGCAGACAGGTGGAACAGTTCACCATGATTTTGCAGTCTGGTTCCAGATTTATGGCTGGAATTAATTCCTGCATTTTCTGTGAGGGGCATTATACATTCCACTACTATCCTATTTAAATAATAAATTAATGTTAACATATTTTCGTTCTAGCTTAAAGAGCGATTGGTAAGTTTTGAGTTTTGAGAACGCCTTTCAATAAGATGAAAAGCAGAAGGCATTCGAAGCTGCCTCTTCTAAAAGCAGAAAGTAGCCATCTGCTGGGCCTATAGTTATTCTACTCAAGTGCTGTACCATCCAGTAGAGCAGGCTACTCCTTGACCAAAGCAGTGCTCCAACAGCCATGGTCCTGAAAGTTTTCAGCAAGGTGCTTCTTCAGCCAAGGTGTCCTCTGTTTCTATTCGGCTGTGCTAATGAACAGAAAGAGCTACTGCTAACTTTTCTAGACCGGAAGATAAAAATAACCCAATGATCTCGCTAGTTGTGAGACTGTCTGGGCTTCCCTACAGTGACTTCAGCTCACAGGTGAGGCTGGAGAGGAAATTGCTTTGCCCTTTATAAAGTAAGTGCTATGTTGGGACTTGAGTAGAGAGAGAAATGCAACTATTTTAATTTCCTTTGTTCCCCTTCTGTAATGTCTTCCAGTATCTATTTCCTGTTGCTACATCTTCACCTATCTTCAATCATTTCTTGTTTGCCCTTCTACATGGTACAAGCCATTTCCCAAGGTATTTCTTTTTTTTTTTATGCTCTTCTTCAGTTTCTAATGAATACAATTTTTAAAGGCAAACTATATAGCTAAGCTGCCCCTTTGGTCCACCAAATACAGAACTCTATGGTCTTTATTTAAGTTTATTGATATCTGAATGAAAGAGTAGACATTGGCGAAAACCTGCTGACTCTTAATCAGTCTTAATGATTAGTTCTTCATCTGCTGGCAGCAGTTTGAGAACATGACTCTCTGCTTTATTGCTCAAGAATTGATTCAAAACTGAAATTCTTTTCAGAAGGCATTCATGCAAACACTGTTAGCTGGTAAAATCCAAAAATGCCTTCTCTAGCCTTCCTCTTGATTCATGCTTGCTAGGAAAGGCAAGCTCTCTTCTGCTGGTCCCAGAAGTTTGAAAGAAATCTCCAAGTTCTAGGAAATGAGACAGAAACAGAAATCCTAGGCAAGGTGGAAAAGTGTGTGCTTCCCAAACATAATGAAAAAATAAAGCTTGGGCTTCCCCTTTCCTGCCTTGTACTCAAGTATAAGAGCCGTAGCTATTGCTGTCATCTTCAAGGCAAAAATTATTACTAGAGCTAGTTCCAGGACAGGCTCCAAAGCCACAGAGAAACCCTGTCTCAAAAAACCAAAAAAAAAAAATTATTACTTCAAAAACCAATGTGCAAAAAAAAAGACAGAGACAGTGTTAAAATAAAGATAAACCTGGAATTTCTGATCCCATTGCTAAACCAACTAAATTAACTCCTTACCACCATATCTGTATAGGTGAGGAGAAAAACATATCCCTAAGACTTGATTTTTCTAATTTTTATCCTTACAATGAAAAACTTTCTAATGCGTAGATTACTTATGTTTCTGACACCTGATTAATAATCTGTCTGTGGTAAATAAAACACGAGATACAATTGTTTATCACTTTCCATCTTATGGAGTTGTTTTTCTTCTATGCATTATCTCATTAAAATGCACATGAGGGTAATAAGCCAGAAATTGTTATCATTATCACAACTTTAAAGACAAGTCAATTTAAGGTCAGGGGATTTAAGCAACTTACTCAAATGCATAGATAAGGATATAGCACATTTTATTATTTAAATCCTTGACCTTTGTCTTCAGTTCCAAATGAAGTACACTTTGCTCATGTTGGGAGTTACATTCTTTTTTTTTCCATAGTTACTATCCTTTTAGTGATTTGCTATTTAAAAGATAACATATAGGCCAGGCATTGTGACGCATGCCTACAGTTTAACCCTAGGAAAGCAGAGGCAGGAGGAGCAGGACTTTAAGGTCAACCTCAGCTGTATAGGAAGCTTGCAGCCAGCCCAAACCATATGATATGTTGTCTCAGAAAATATACAAATGAATAAATAAATAAATTTGTTAAGGTTACTGAATTATTAAACTCTAGGGTAGACTAAGGCATTGCAATAAGCTTAGGACTGAGGAGTATGAAGTATCTAATTCATAACAAGGTTGTCACAGCTACAAATGAAGACAAATGCATAACCAAGTTATTTCAAAAATGCTATTGAGTGTGGGTAAAGGGTGTTTGCTCATATCACCTGGTAATAATTTTATTTTGAGGACATGGTCGTGAGAAAAAGACAAAGAATGGAGTCAAAGGAAATCCACACAAGGCATACCATTATACAGTTTTCAAGATTCTGATATATTGAGAAGGTGATAATTTATGGGGATTCAAAACTGGTCATGTCTAGATCATCATGATTCTTATTGGCCTCAGTGTTTTGTGTGCATGTGGGTGATTAATAGCAGGAGAAAGATTTAAATATGGTCAAGTTATACATAGAAATATATTTTTGAATACTTCTCTGGCACAAAGATTTAAACTGGAAGTAGGCAAGACTGGAGACACGGTTTGAGTAGGATGCTAGGGCAATCATCCAAGCAACATGTCATGAGACCACAAACTCAAGGAATGTCTGTGGGAGGAAGCAGATTGGGGAGCTATTCAGATAATGCCATCTATGGGCTGTAGTGGCAATCTAGACACAACTGGAGGGGTAACTGATGTAGGAGAGGGAAGGAAATAAGATTATACTTAGGTCTCTGGTTTGAGCTTCTAAGAAGGTTGTGCCATTCATGATAGAAAATTCTAAGAAAGAAGTATAGAGGGGAGCAAAGGATAAAATGAAATTCACTTTACATAGCATATGCAGTGTGATTGCTCCTGAAAACATCCAAAGATGTTCCCTCAAGATGAAATAAAAGTTATAATTCCATAAAAAAATTATGAATTGGGAGCTTCTGTTAGAAATAACAGAAGAGAATAGAATTTAAAGAAATTAAAATATTTCAGCAAAAGCATGTGGTGCAAAGAAAGAAATAAAGTAAGAAAAATCAGAAAAAACTAAAAACAAAGAAAACACAAGGAAATGCAGAATGCTCCTGGAGAGCTCTGAGACCGGTCCTTAGAAGTTAGAGAATGATTAATAATAATTTTTGTAATAATAGGTAACACCACTGAGCATTTTTGCATGCAGCATTGCTGATTGTGTTTGTATTATCCGTTATAATAAGGAAGATAATGAGGGCTGAACATTTGTAGTTGGATATGGCCACAAGCAAATCGGATTATGGAAAGAAAAAATGGAAGCATTTCAGACTGTTGAACACAGGTTAGTTATTTGACTGGCCAGAGGAAACCTAAAATTTGAAAGGAACCACAGCTGAATAACCAAAGGAATCTTGAGAGAAAGAACTCCAAAACTGCAATAATCTAAAAAGCATAGTGATATCATAAAACTGGTATAAAATATAAGTCCTATTAGTAAACACACCCATTACAGCCTGCTGGTCTTTTTCAAAGGTGCTAATAATACACAACGAAGACATGTTTATCTCTTCAATAAATAATTCTAGAAAAGGTAGACATCCACATGCATAATGATATGAGTAGAGCCTATTTTTTACTACAAATAACAATAGTTTAAATAAAAGACTGAAGCAACAAAAACATTTTTTAAAACTCTTAAGTACTCCCATTAGAGTGGGCAAGACAGTTCTGTATATGACTCAAGTAGCATGGAGGACAAAAGCAAATGTGGAAAAATGAAAACATTGCAAAGGAAAAGCCTTCTGCACAGGAAAGAGACAATCAGTAAAGTGACAGAAAAAAACAGCCTGTGAAATGGTGAGATATATTCTGAACTGTACATCTAACGAGGGATTATATCCAGAATATATAAGAAGCTCAACTCATTAGAAAAAGATGGCTTAGAAGTTAGCAATAGACCTGAATAGACATTTCCCAGAAGAAAACATACAAGTGGAAACATACCCGGCATGATTACTCATCGGTGAAACACAAATGAAAACCTCGGCGAGATTCCGTATTACTCCAGCAAGAAAGATAAACCATAAAAGGTTAAAGAAAACAAGTACTTTTAAAGATGTGGAAAAAATGTTACAGGGTTGGTGTGAGTGTAAATATAGTACCACCATTATGGAAAACAGTTTGGAAGTCCCTCAGAAAGAGTGAAAATAGAACCAACATATGGTCTAGCTATCAGACTACTGGGTATTTATCCAAAGGAAATGAAATTAGTATGTAGAAGAAACATATGACCACTGTCCCCATGTTTACTGTAGAACTATTCACAGTAGGCAAGAAATGGGAATGACCTAAGTGTCCATCATCCAATGAATGAATAGTGATTATATCATAGATATTTACAGTGGAAAACTATTTGAGCATAACATAAATAGAATCCTGTCACAGATGGTAGAACTCGATGTTATCATATTTACCTAGTGTGCATGAAGTCCTATGTTCTAGGTTCAAAAACAAACAAACATCCAACCAATCCTTCATGAGGTCAATTATACATAGCACTGAAAAAGCTTGTTTCACAGAAGCTGAGAGTAGAAGAGCAGTTTTCAGACATTGGGAAGGATAGGGGAGAAGGAATATCTTCTTTTGTTTCCTGGTGGCTATGAGAAAATACTCTGATGGAAGCTAGTTAAAGGAGCGAGACTATATTTGGCTCACATTTACCAGTTACAATTCACTATTTTAGGAAAGTCAGGGCATCAGAAACTTAAAGTAGTTAGTCCTATTACATCCACAGTTAAAAGCAGAGAGAAATGAATTATTGCATGCATTCCTGGCCTCCTTTTTTCTCCACGTTTATACAACCCATAATCTCCTGCCTAGGGATTGGTACCACCCATTAAGGGTGTGTCTTCCCACTTCAAATAATATACTCAAGTCATGTCCACAAGTCAACATAATCTAGACAAAAGAAACTCATTGAGACTCAGTGCCCATTTTATCTTAGAGTGTGTCAAGTCAACAACTAAAACTAACTGCTCCAGAGAGGAACAGATAAAGCTTGATCATTAGGTACAAAGTTATACAGAAAGAAGAAAAAAGATCTTGAGTTCAATTGTACTGATGACCAACTAAAGAAAGGACAATGAACTGTATATATTATTTTTTTAAAAGAACTGGGAGGAAAGACTTTGAATGTTTTCACCCAAAAAAATTTGAAATATTCAAAGACACAGAAAGGTTTAGCATGGTGTAAAGATTACAAACATATACATGTAGGAAACACCAAATTGTATCTTAAAAACATGTATAGTTTTGACATGGCAATTTCCAGACCAAAAAGTAATAGAAGTCAAAGTTTCATTCAAGTGTGAGAGTAGAAACCAGATTGCAGTAGCCTGAGAAGACAGTGGGAGAGAAAGCAGCAGACAGCAGTAAGAGGAGTCTGCTAATTCTAAGAACACTCCAGGGGTCATTTTTGTAACACAATAAAGATGTTAGCCACTGGGAAAGAGTATAAAGAAGAAACTCCAAGAAGAGAAAGAGGATGGAGGTGACATACCAGGAAAAGGTGAGATAGGACAGGATCAGAGAAAAAGTAGAGAAATAATAAGCCCTAAAGAAGAAGCTATATGCCTATCTCTGAGAATTTGTTACAAGGCAATGAGTACAACTGCAGAGTTTGACAATGAATGCATATAAAACAACAGAAATGGATCTGTGTGCCATCTAACTACACAGTGTGCATTGGTCTCCAAGGATTCTCACTTCCTTGGGTGGGAAAGCGGTATACATGCATCAGCTACTTTTTTATTTCAAGTTGATATTTCGACTATCTCCTCCCCTCCTAACAACCCTCCACTCTTCCATCCCTTCTTTATCCTCTCCTCTCGCTGCCTACTCCTCTTACTCCAGCCCCAAGAAAATCAGAAGGTTAGTCTTAAGCTAATAATCCAGTTTTCTCTGTAAGTAAAACTGGAGGTTAAGGGGGTTAACTTCAGTGTTTGCGTAGGTGGTAGGCTGGAAAGATGGCTTAGTGGTTAAAAGCACTGCCTAATCTTCTAAAGGTCCTGAGTTCAATTCCAAAAAACCACATGGTGGCTCACAACCATCTATAATGAGAACTGGGGCTCTCTTGAGGTAGAGACCTGGCCAATATGGACAAGTTCAACAGAACTGCCATATACGGGTTGCCCATGCATGCTTCAACATAGTCAGGGCATAAATTTCATTTTTTTTTTCGCTTAGGTGGTGTGGTGCCCCAGGAAGTCACAGTAGGAGAACAATTATGACTGAACAGAGGAAGGTCAATGTGAGACACAACTTATTTCAACATAGACAACTGTTAGAGATGGTGCAGGAAGACCCCTGGGTTTATCTTCCCCTTTGGAGAAACACAGAACATAGTTATTTATCCACAAATACCTTGTAGTCACTGGTGAACACAGCCAATTTCACTCTTTTCTGATATTCTTGTTAATAGGCTAAAATGTGTCCCCATCACCAAAATGAACTTCAGGAAAATAGTCAATAGGCTATCAGCAAGGATGCATAGAAAACAGGGTAAGACTCCAACTGTGTCTACAGCAAGCCTTTTCTCACAGATTGAGTTCCCAGTTGCTATTATTTGTGTTTTTATTTAATATTGCAGGCACCTTCAAGTGCTGGAAACATGTCGTCCTTGATTCTATGTGCCCTACAGGATATGCCTGAGAATCTTTTGGACTGTGGGTACTGAAGATTGTGATGGTTGGGGAAAGAAGATTGGGGAAAATGATGGATACAAGTCCCCTAGTTCTCAGTTATGGGAAACAGCTTCTGAGCTAAGTCCTACTAGAAATAGTTCTTATTCATTAATCATATTTTTTCATCACAAATTATACATAATCATCTTTGAAACTTTAAGAGTCACACAAATAATGTACTAGACTGATGGAAAGAATATAGAATCAAATTCTGATACTGTCATTTAGTGTGCAAATTTTGGCCAATTGCCTGGTCCCTTCGGGCTTCAGTTTCCTCTTCTGTAAACAAGGATTGCGCTTCCTCTCCTATCAATTTATTTGTTATATTTTAAAATCTAGGGATATCAGAGTATTTGGGACTACCTAGCCATAATATTAAGGTAATAACGAGACAAAGAAGCTATGAATGAGCATAGCTGTGGTAGACAGAAATAATGGCCACAAATTTCTCTGTAAGTAGAACTGAGTCTATGGACTCATAATTTTTGAAAGATCATGCTGACAATGATATGAAGTTTTTATATGTTACTTTAAATCAACGGAGGTAGGAAATGAACACAAGAATATTAAGTTGGGGTGCTGTGCTAAAATTCCATCTCTGGGGTTGGAGTGATGGCTCAGTCAGCAAGTTGCTTCCAAGACAAGCATGAGAACCTGAGTTCAGTGGCCAGCACCTGTGTAAACACCTAGGCATGGTGGCCCATGCTTACAACCCCAAAAGTGGAAAGCCATTGACGGGCTGTTCTCCACAGCTCATTGACCAACCAGTCTAGCCTAGTTGGTGAGCTCTAGGTCTTAATCAGAGACTCTCTTAAAAATTAAGGTGAGGAACTCCTGAAAAAAAAAATAATCGAGGTTCTCTGGCCTTCACACTCACACACATGCGTATGTACCCCTCCCAACACACACACACACAAACACTATACTCCTCTGAGATCTTTTTAGCAGTTTCCTTTGGGGGTATGGGGATGATGAAATGGAGAACAGGAGGAACATTCAGGAAACTAATCTCATTGGGGCTAGCAGGTAGTGACTACCTACTCACACAAGTGACTGGAGCACCATCATGAGGTAAAATGCAATTCAGAATTCAGTTTTCAGCTGGAAAAGATGTTGTGCTGGGGGTGGCGGCTGAAATTGCACGCTGCCTTTGAGGTAATATGGAGCCTGAGCATAAACCTTATAATACTCCCAAACGGTCTTCCTGGTTCAGCTCAAATTAAATACAGTTGTCTCCGAAAGGTTAGCGAGCTTGGCTTTTGCTGAAAGGTTTCCGCCCCGCACTTTGTTTTAATACCGCACTGACAAATTCCCTGTCCTCTGAGGATTTACTTCCCTTGGCGTGTAACTTACCAAGTAGCTGAAAAGTCATGACACTTCAAGGGGGTGATTAGTGGTAAGAGATGGAGGGTGGGGGCACTTGAGGGGAGAGACACACGAGGCAAGGATTGTATGCCGTTCCATATGTAGAAGAGGAAGCATCCCCAGGGGCAGCTGGCAACATCTGCTGCCCAGGTTTTCAGGGTAACATTAGCCCTCGTAATCGCCTTCTGGTATACTACAAAGTGTCACAGTCCAATGGCCGTCCCTAGGAGATTGTTTAAGAACAACTTTCAGAACGCAATGATTCCATTAGAGCCTCAAAATGGGAGGTTGTCTTCTAATTTAGCTCTGGGCTTTCAAGGATCTTGTCCTGACAGCCACCAGGCTCTTGTCACTAAGAAATGAACAAAGCAGCTTCAATGCAGAGAAGGCAGCCCCTCTGGGTAGTCAGACTCCCAGGAAAAAATAGTCTGCCCTATTTTGGTCGCTGCTCATGAACTCCCCTGGCAACGGTGCCTGCAAGGTATTTCTGTACTCACAGCTGGCATTGGTTTTTCCAATTCATTGAGGAAGAAGCTTGCAAAGCATTAGTTAGTATAAGGGCGCAGAGAAAGGCTGGCTTAGCACAGGGTGCTGGCCTCCAGAAGCCTTCAATAAATGTCAGTTGTTTTACGTATTTCACTGTAATTATGTTTTTAATCTCACCAGACTGATGAATTGCTGACATTACAGCTACAATTTAGCTTACCATTCTACCATACCTTAAACATTTTTAGCTGCTTTATTAAAGCTTAATTGACAGGGACTGGGGAGATTTTTCAGTTGGTAAAATGCTTGCCATGCAAACATCAAGACCTCAGCTAAATCCTTAGTGCCCATGCAAACTAGCTGACTGTGGTGGGGCAGATGTATAATCCCAGTGCACTGGAGCTGAGACTTTAGGGCCCTAGAGGCTTGATGATGAGCCACATTAGCCTAGTTATCAAGCTCCAGGACAAGTAAATACCTTAGCTCAAAAATAAGGCAGGCAGTGACTGTAAGATGTCACCTGAAGTTGATCTCTGGTGTACACACTCATACACATACTCACATACACACACTCACACACATGCACAGACACACACAGAAAGACAAAAAGACAGATGGAGAGAGAGACAGAGACAGAGAGAGATACAAGGAGAAGCAGGTAGGGAAAGGAGGGGGAGGAAACATGAGGGGGAGGAGGAAAGGTACGAGACAGAGAGACATAGGGAGGCAGAGGGAGAAGTGGGGACATATTATCCTGTTAACTACAGGTACTATGTTGCATGGAAGACCTCTAGATCGCATTCATCTGTAATAAAAGAAACTCTGAACCCAAATAACAACTTCACATTTGTGCCGCACCAGCCACGGACAAACATGTGGGAGTCCCAGTTTCGGCTTATTTCACCCATGCCGTTTCTCCTTCATTTAAAGCTGGATGATATTAGAGTATGTGTCTATCACATCCTCTTATCCATTCATCTCCCCTGTACCTTCACATTGTTTTCATATATCAATCATCATGAATAATTAATGCTCAAGTCAGTATGAGAGTGTAGAACTTTATTTAGGGTTCTCATTTTTTATCTTCTAGAATATACAACAATCCTAAGCTTAAAATTTCTTGTCTTGAATTCAGTTATATCTTTGTATAATTCTCCTGACTGTACAAGGGTTGTAAATTTTTTTCACATTATCACCAATACTTATTCTCAGTTTTATTATTTTACATTTATATTTTTCATTATTTGTTTGTGAATGAATGTATGTGCATGTGTGGAAGACAGGTAACAACTTTGGGAGTATGCCCTCACCTTTTACCATGTGAGGTCCTGGATCTAATCAGGCAAACAACTTACCCCTGGACCTGTCTTGCTGGACCCCTCATTTCTTTTGCAATAGCTATCCCTAGTGTGAATGACATGTCCTTAGAGTTTTGATTTGTGGTTCATTGATTATTGATTAGTCAATGATAGTGAGCATACCTGCAGCCTAATCATTGGTTATTTATATATTTCCTTTGGAGAAATATCTGTTCAAGTTCTTTGTTGATTTTTGGTTGGTTAGTTTTTAGTTTAGTTTGGGGTTTTGAGACAGGGGCACATTTATCCCAGACTGGCCCAAAATTCACTATGGACATGAAAATTGCCATTAACTTCTGATCCCCTATATCGACCTCCTCAGTTCTGGAATATAGACAGGTACCAATATGCCTATTTATTTATTTTTCATCATTTTTAAAATTTAGTTTACATACCAACCAGAGTTTTCCTCCCTCTTCTCCTCCCATTTCTTCCCTCCACCTCCCTTCTCCTCCCACTCCATGTGCTCCTCCTACATCTACATTCAGATGGGGTAAGGCCTCCCATGGGAATCAGCAAAGCATGGCATATCAAGATGAGCGGGACCAAGCTCCTCCTTCTCGCATCACGGCATCCCACCATAGAAAATAGGTTCCAAAGAGCCAGCTCATGCATCAGGGAGAGGTCCTGGTTCCACTGCTAAGGGCCCCACAAAAATCAAACTACACAGCTGTCATCCAGGTGCAGAGGGCCTAGGTCAGTTCCATCCAGAGTCAGTGAGCTTCCACGAGCTAAGGTCAGCTGTCTCGGTGGGTTTCCCCATCATAATCTTTTTTTTTTTCTTCTTTTATTTTTTTTTTTATTGAGAAAAGGGAAAAAAAAACAAGTTTCCACCTCCTCCCAGCCTCCCATTTCCCTCCCCCTCCTCCCACCCCTCCCCCCCTCCTCCAACCCTTCTCCCCCTC
>NC_022014.1:69007871-69049875 GCF_000317375.1 Microtus ochrogaster
ATGGGATGTACTCACTCATAATTGGTTTCTAGCCATAAATAAGGGTCCCCATCATAATCTTAACACCCTCCTTCCCACTGCCTTGCTCAGCCTATGTTGGAAAAGATGTGGAATAAAGGGAACACTCTTCCACTGTTGGTGTGAGTGCAAACTTGTGGGACTACTTTGGAAATCAATATGGTGGTTTCTCAGAAAATTGGCAATTACTCTACCTCAAGACCCAGCATCCATATACCTAAATGATGCTCAACCATGCTATAAGGACATCTGCTCGACTGTGTTCATAGCAGCATTATTCACAGTAGCCAAAACCTGGAAACAACCTAGATGACCCTCAACCAAAGAATGAATAAAGAAAATGTGATATATCTACAAAATGAAGTATTTATTGCTTAGTGGAAAAAAACAATGACATCATGAAATTCATATACAAATGGATTGAAATAAAAAAATAACATCCTGAGTGAGGTAATCCAGAATCTGAAAGACAAAACATGGTATATGCTGACTCAAAAGTGAATATTAATGTATAGAAAAGAATAACCAGGCTACAATTTTCAGCCCCAGAGAAGCAAGGGAACAAGGAGGGCCCTAAGAGGGACGCATGGACCTCCCTAGGAAGAGGAAATAAATAAGATCTCTGCTTAATTTTAAACCATATATCATGATAAGAAATTGAGTTTGGGGCTAGGGAAGCTTTTTAATCAACTGAGCTACATTACCTATTGAATTGCAAAAGATTTTTATCTTTTTTAATGAATCCCTTATCAGGTATGTGGTTTGCAAATATTTTCTTATAGTCTACATATTTTCTTATTCTGTTGATTTGCTGTTCAGAATTGTTTCAAATTTATGGTAAACCCACTTGTCAACTTTTGTTTTTGTTGCCTGTATTTTTGATCTACTTTCAAAATAGCACATGAAGGACGATATCAAGATACTTCTCTGGCTGGAAATAGAACTCAATGGCATCATGTCTTCCTCAGGTACTAAATTTGGAAGTCTAATATTTTTGTCTATCACTTCCTTTTTATTTCTTTGAGGAGTTTCAGATAAAGATCTAATTTTATTTTTTGATGTGGGTATGTAATTTTATCAACAACATGTATTGAAGATACTTTCTTTCCCCTATTATACATTCTTGGCACCCTTGCTGATGGTTTGCTTTAGAACCATTATATTTCTTAAGTCTGTGTGTCTTACATTATGTCAGACTTATAACCATTTTAGTCACTTTAGCTTAAGCATGTGTTTTCAAAATAATATAGTATGATTACTCAACTTTGTTTTTCTTTCTCAAAATGGCTTTGTCTGCTCTAGGTTTTCAGTTGTACTCAATTAAATGACATCTTGAAATCTGCAGGCAAGTGGATGGATCTAGAAAACATCATATTGAGTGAGGTTACTCAAACCCACAAAGACAAATATTATATGTACTCACTCACAAATGGCTTTTAGACATAAAGCAAAGAAAACCAGCCTACAATTCACAATGCTAGAGAAGCTGGACAACAATGAGGACCCTAAGAGAGACATACATGGATCTAATCTACATGGGAAGTAGAAAAAGACAAGATCTCCTGAGTAAATTGGGAGCATGGGCACCATGGGAGAGAGTAGAAGGGAGGGGAGAGGAAGGAATGGGATTAGAGAAAAATGTACAGCTCAATAAAATCAATTAAAAAACAAAAAATATAGATCTTATGTTCCTGTGAAAAATACCATGCTGACATGGATAGTGATAGCATTGACTCTGCTTATCACTTTGGGTGGTATGAACATTTTGACAATATTAATTTTTTTTATTTTATGGGTTGTCTTTCCAATTATTTATGTCTCCTTTAATATTTTCACTATTTTGTATTTGTTTTCTGCACACAAGTCTTTCACACTTAATTCAGTGCATGCCTGTATGCATCTTGAATGTCTTATCATTTTGATATAATTTATATGGTTTCCTTTCTTAATACCATTTTAATATAATTAATGTTTTGAAATACATCTGCATTCTGTCTTTTGATTTTGTATGCTATAATTCCCCGAATCTAAGTATTGGTTCAAGGGGCCTTTTGTTTTGTAAAAATCTTAAGGGTGTTGAACGGATAGGGTCATGTCATCTGCAAAAGAATTTGCTTTCTTTTTAACTCTATTTCATTGTAATATCATAACACTCTCAAAGTTGTGCTGGTTCCTAGGCTCTTTCTGCCACCTCTTCCACAATGTTCCCTAAACTTTGGGTACAGGAGCTGTGTTGCAGGCTGTGTACTACAGGATCTTTCTCTCTCTTTTTCGGTGTTTTTCTGTAATGGTTTTTGTTGCAAAGAGAAATTTCTGTAAGAGCTGCACCAGAGGTGGAATAAAATGCCTCCTTATTTTACCATCAAACGTCCACTTAATGCAAGAGAGTCCCTTCCACTGGTTTTCTTTTCCCTTCCTCCTTCTCAACATAGTAGCTATTTCTAGTTCTTCACCCTCTTCCACAGTTCAGAGCACTCCATACTTCCAATATGACCAACCTTCTTTCAAATCTCATACTCTGGGGTTGTGACTGATGATCGAAGACATATCTTTTGCTTTCTTATCAGATGCCTCAATCCTAGAAGAAATGCATGCAAAGAAAAGCCAATTATATCCTTCACAACACTGTGTCTGTTGTTGCTGCTGTCATGACTTATGATCAGGGCTGGAGATAAAAGTTCTCCATTTTTACTGCAAATTAAGTAACAAAAATGCTTAGGTTTTTATGTCATAAATACAAAGGTCTCCATTTGATTTCCAGTGAATAATTAAAAGGTATTTTTGTGATTATAACAGGAGAAAACCCATTTTAAAACTATAGTTTAGCTCAGAAACCAGAGCCATTAAAAAGAAATCCTTGAAACAGTGTCAGCAAGGTGGGAAGAACAGGATGAGAACATATTAAGTCCAGGCATTAAGAGGGGATGAGAAAAACAAATTAGGGACCAGATCCCAGAGAAACGGATTCTGCAGTTGGATTAATACTGAAAGTAATGCATACTCAAAACTAAGCCAAAAATTAAATGATGTGGAGCACGTTCTATTGCCCCTGCCTAGAGCCAGGATTGGTTTTAGAGTCAGGCTGCAGGCAAGGATTAAAGAGAGATTTACCTTCGAATGCAAGGAGTGAAAGCTGACATTACTATCCTGTGTTCGCCAGTTTCTTTTTCACTGATGTCAGGAAGATAGGAGCACCTTATCTCTCAAAAACAATTAGGAATAAACCTTCTTGGACTCAAAATATTGCCAATTGCAGTGGGGCTTTTTAAATATATTTGGATGTGTCTCTTTGCTACTTTATTCTCAATTAAACTTTTAAACCCACTTCTCAAACCCCAGTGTAATCCCAGAGATGAATAAATGTTAATTCCAAAAATGGAAAAAAAGAAGCACTTATGACAATTTTTTTTCTCTTTTTTCAAATAATATGGTTATGTCTGTGTACTAGCAGACCTAACACAGTAGTACAAACCTGGTTACATGGCTGGACCTGTTGTATTCTTCTTCTTCATTTTCGCAGAGCTCTGTTAATCGAGTGAGTGTTTCTTCTCTGTCCCTGTGCCTCATAGCCAGGAAGACAGATGGAGTTTCCGTAACCACTTCTCTACCTCATTCTCTTATGTTTTCTTTGTGACAAAACCAGCTTGATCATTTAAAGCAACGATTCCCAACTCTGAGGATTTTGTCCTCCAAAAAGATACTTTGTAATAACATCTGGATCACTTCAATGGAGGACTTTATCATGCAAAGCCACCTAGCAATAGGAGCCATGGCTGCAGCTCAACAGCCTATAACAAATGGGGATCATCACATACAAAGAATTTCCCAGACCTCAAGTGCCAACAGGACAAAATTTGGAAAGTTAGTTTTTAAATTTTAATTATATAGACCAATAAGATGGCCTGAAGACCTAAGCCCATATAACAGAAGAGAACTTATTCCCTCCAACAGTCCTCTGGCTTCCACTGTATGCTGTGGTATATGTGCGCATGTATGTACACATATACACACACCTATAATATATGTATATACATATATATATATATATATATATATATATATATATATATATATAAAATTTGGGCACAACATGTTCTTTCTTTAAACCTCTCAAATGACTCTATAACTTATATGACTTTTAAAGTTCATATTTATAAATAAGTAGGGTAGAATACACACAAAGCATAACTTTTGTCATATTCCATATTATTAAAAATATTAAATTAAGCAAAAATGACTATGGGATAAATTACATATGGATTAGACAAAGAATGCATATATAGACATTATTGTGCTTAATAAATAAGCTAAATATGGATGAATGGTATTTCCTAGAGTCATTAGTATGGTCAAAGGAACCATTTTGAAAAATGTTAGATAAAAGACAGGTTATCTAGATCAGAAGTTTCAGTTTTATTGGGCATGTCTGTTAAGAGTAGTCTAGATCAGGTGAGCCTCTTAGTATGCCAGTGAAGAATTACCCAAATTAAGTTAGTTTATTTAAGTTAATGGGAAGAGTATCTCCGATCATGGGAGCACCATTCTGTGGACTAGGGGTCCAGACTGCATTAAAAGAAGGAAGCCAGATAGGTACTCATTACATTCTTCCTGACTCTAGATGCAATGTGACCAGTTGTCATATGTTCCTCTTACCATGCCTTTCTTACCATGATGGGTGGTATCCTCAAACTGTAAGCCAAAATAAACCTTCCTGGTCCTCACAAAAACTCACACAGGCAATGATATTGGTGTTTCTATTGCAAAGGAGTTGAAAATGTGTGCTATTACTGAGTTAAGGACCCAGAACTACAGTGTGGCAGATGTGGGATTTGTATGCATCATCTCTTCTCTAGCCATTACTCTCCCCATACACCTGTAGACAAACCTATTACAAGCTATTCCCTTTCCATGTCTAGCCATATACGCTGATAAGGATTTCATTGTTAATGAATATTTTATTTCTAGCAGTAATGTGGGTGTGGCCTAATTGTGCAGGGGCACCCGAATGGCCGCTTTCCTTACCATCTCTGCAGCAGGATCCACTTGGGGATGGGGTCTACTACTTTAATAGATGATTTCCAGAAATTTACTTCTAAATACATAATTTCCTCCCAGGAGTATCATTATTTGGAAGCAAGATTGCAAAAAAGTAATATGGAGTACTGGGAATAGTGTTGTAGAATAAACACTTCCGAATTTAAACTCAAAATACCTTTATTCAGTTGTTAAGAGAATGTAACTTGGGGAATTAAAGTATCTTTACTGTCTTCAGAATCTTCATCTGGAAAATGAGGGTTAAGACAATCAAATATGATAATAAGGCATAAGTTACATTAAATAAAATAAAATTCATTGCTGTGTTTGTTATCCTTTCAGAAATTTTTGCATCGGTCTTTTTTTTTAATAAGGAAAATGAAAAATTAAAAAAAAACCAATTTAACAGATTCTGGTGAAAACTAAGTCAGAGTTTTGCAAATTATAAAGAGTTGAATGAGTGTGAAATGTCAATGTTCTATTTGTTGTCATTCTCTAAGGCTGTCACCAAAATGTTTCTCTCTGCAAGACAACCAAGACCCTCTGAGGCTCTTTCACTCAGCACCCAAGAGAGGTTTTTACAGGGTTCCTGAGAGCACAAACTTATACTATTGGGATGTGAAATTTCAATTATAATTAATTCTGACTCTGCTCTTTTCTGAAAAGTCAAAGTAGGATTCGGTTCTTAAAGTGCTATTAAAATTATGTTACTCTATCACAATCTCTTTTTTCTTTTCTTTCATCATATCTCTAATATGTCTCATACACTAATTTATCAACCATCTTCTTCCACTCCATCAATTTTCTCTTCAGCTATATTTAATCTACTCTAGTTAGTCCACTGTGGTGCCTCTTTGCCATTTGTTTATCATTTTTGTCAGTATTTACTTCCTTTGAAACATGCCTGTTACCACACTTTTCCTTGTTGTCTCCGAAATTTATATTTTGTTCTCTTTGAATATATATATATAAAATGCATTCAATACACTTTTTGAAAACTTGCCCAAAATTTCTGTAACTTGTAACAATTTTCCATTTCATGCTGCTTCCTTCAGTATATTCCATGACTTTATAAATTTCTAGTATTCCTCAGAAAATAATTCTGATGAAACTACAGACATCATAAGTCATAGAGAAAGGGGAAACCCCAAGGGACAAAGGGACAGTTTTATGATTAACCTGTTTAAGACCAAATGGAGCTCGATTTAAGAGCAGATTTTAGACTAGTTTCCAGATACATTGGGAGAGAACAAATTCAGGACTCAGAGACTTCATATTCATTATTTTATGTTCAGGACTCAGAGACTTCATATTCCTTATTTTATATCTTCTTTCTCACAGTAGATTCTGGTTCCATTCATGCATTTGTAGAGGGCACTTACATAGGGCATGCTTGAGAAAAGAGACTGAATGTTTCCTGAAGCATCTTCTCTCCTGTTTCCTGTATGAAAAAAAAAAAAAACCTAGTCATCATTGCAAAAATGCAAGGGTTCTAGCATGACACCAGTCTCTGTAAAACTGTTCACACACAAGCATTTAGAGCACACAGCTTATGAAATTGCCTCATGAACCATAAGATCTCAAATACATCTAGAATTACTCTTTTCTTAAATTCTGGCATAACAGTTTATAAAATTTTAAATATTTGTTTTTATCATTTGTTTTTTTCATATTTAAAAGATGATGATTATAAGTCCATCTTTTTAATCAAGCAGGTCAATGTTTGAAATATGAAAAAAGAGTTCTGTTTAACCCACTGGTCTATCTTTGCTGACAGATCTGCTTTTAGTGTTTTGGCAACTGTATATGTTGTTTATTATAATCTTAATTTCTACCCATTCTTAGAAAATCATAAAAATATAAAAACACAATATTATGTAAAGTTCCAGTACTCTGGTAAAAGAGAATAAAGCTATTAAAGCTACAAGAACAAGACACTCGGTCGACTTTTTGAGAAGAAAAGAACAGAATTCCCACCAGTCAACTGATGAAGTGTGAAAGAAAGGTGGCTTTCACTATATTGGAAGCATTGGATTCCTGGACACTGGTACTAACCACAGACAATAACAACTCTGTCTTCTGCTAAATGATACAGTTTTTATTTTTATTTTACTCATTTTCCTTAAGAGACACAACAACTCATAGCAAATATTGGGGGGGATGTATGGTGATGGCTCAAGAGTTAAGAGCAGGTTATTCTCTCAAAAGATGACCTGGATGTTGTCTGCCAACCCAGCACTGGAGGTTAGGATGGGGGAAGAGGCAGATCAAGTCGATCCTGAGGGCTATCGCTAGCAATCTAGCTGAAAATGGAGAATGGATTCCAGGTTCAGTGAAAGATTGCAGCCTTAGTTAGGGTTTCAATTGCTATGAAGAGAAACCATGATCACAGCAACCCCTATAAAGGAAAGCATTTCACTGGGTGGCCTATAGTTTCAGAGGTTCAGTTCATTATCGGCATGGCATGACATGGTGGTTTGCAAGCAGACATGGTTCTGAAAAAGGAGCAGAGAGTGGAGGAAGGAGCACCATCTTGATTCTGCAGGCAACAGGAAGTGAATTGAGTGTCATAATGAATGAATCTTGAGCAAAAGAGACTTCAAAACCCACCCCACAGTGACCTACTTTCTCTAACAAGGTCACGCCTACTCCAACAAAGTCACACCACTAATAACGCCACTCTCTATGAACTTATGGAAGCCAAATACATTCAAACTACCACATTGGTGTCTCAAAAATAAAGAAGAAAGTGACAAAAGAATAGCTCTGTCCTCCAAGGAAAGAGGCATGGGCACAAGCATAATGCACACATACACACACTGTGTAGAAAACCGAGTCTCAGGTTGGTTGCTATAGCAACTGACTCAAAGAAAATAGCCTATCCAATTCTGTGAAGTGAAAGAAGCTACTAAGCAATTAACTATTAGAAATTAACTAAGCATTTAGTAAATACGGAATGAAAGAAAATACAAGTTTGTCTTGTCACTGTTTGACTCATGCTGAGTCATATGGGCTGCCTAACAGAAGTATCCACACACACAAAATGGAGACCTAACTAACAGCCATACCAAAGAATACTTGAGACTTTGAGGTTGAATGGTGAGGAGATCCCTTCCTCTACCAGGTATGAAAATTTGTTTTCTGACCTATAAGATATGATCATTGCCAAGGTTACAAGACCACTATTGCTTGCAAATAACAAAGAGGAATTTAAAATTATCTGTATGCAGAGTGACTTCATTGAGTCATGTGTGGATAAACTCATAATTGGCTTCTATCAAGACAAGCAAATAATCTATCATAATGTAGTGAAAAGAATTACACAACATGTAATAAATAATCTCAGATTTGATCATGTTCTCATTGTTTGGGTTTTAGGTTGAAAAATAATGCAGAGATGAGAGAATTTAGTGAAAAAAGAATGCATTCAGAAACATATCTTTTTGTTTCCAGCTGTACTGACTAGTTTTATGTCAACTTGATACAAGCTAGAATCAACTGAAAGGAAGTAACCTCAGTTAAGAAAATATCACCATAAGACTGGACTGTAGACAAACCTGAAGGGCATTTTCTTAATTAGCAATTGCTGTGGGTGGTACATCCTTGAGCCATTAGTCCCTAGTACTATAAGAAAGCAGACTTGGGCCAGGTGGTGAAGGCCCATGCCTTTAATCCCAGTACTCAGAAAGCAGAGGTAGGTGGATCTCTGAGTTTGAGGCCAGCCTGGTCTACAGAGTGAGTTCCACGACAGCTAGGGTTGTTATGCAGAATAACCCTGCCTCAAAAAAAAAAGGAAATAAAGGAGGGAAGGAAGGAAGGAAGGAAGGAAGGAAGGAAGGAAGGAAGGAAGGAAAAAAGAAGGGAAGGAAAGAAAAGCAAAAAGAGAGGGGGAAGGAGAAGAAGAAGCAAGCAAGCTGGCCAGGTGGTGGTGGTACACACTTTTTATCCCAATCCCAGAACTTGGTATGCAGAGACAGGTGAATCTCTGTGAGATGAAGGCAAGCCTGGTCTGTAGTGAGAGTGCCAGATCAAGCTCTAAAGTTACTCAGAGAAATCCTGTCTTGAAAATAAAACATTAAAAAAGAAATCAAGCTGAGCAAACCATGAGGAGCAAGGAGCAATCACAGCATTCCTCCAGATTACCTCTGCACCAGTACCTGCCTCCAGTACCTACCTCCAGTACCTGCCTCCAGTACCTGCCTCCAGGTTCCTTCCCTGTTTAAGTTCCTGTCCTGACTTACTTTAAATAGTATCAATGATGATAAAGCATAAGCCAAGTAAATTCTTTCTTCCCCAAGTTGTTTTGGTCATGGTGTTTCATCACAGGACGTTGAGCCTATAATTCGCGATCCTAGAGAAGCTAAATAAGAAGGTGAATCCAAAGACAAACACATACGCATCCTCCTGAATATTAACCTTCATCAGGTGATGAAAGGAGACAGAGACAGAGACCCACATTGGAGCACCGGACTGAAATCTCAAGGTCCAAATCAGGAGCAGAAGGAGAGAGAGCACGAGCAAGGAACTCAGGACCGCGAGGGGTGCACCCACACACTGAGACAATGGGGATGTTCTATCGGGAACCCACTAAGGCCAGCTGGCCTGGGTCTGAAAAAGCATGGGATAAAACCAGACTTGTTGAACATAGCGGACAATGAGGACTACTAAGAACTCAAGAACAATGGCAATGGGTTTTTGATCCTACTGCACGTACTGGCTTTGGGGGAGCCTAGGCAGTTTGGATGCTCACCTTACTAGAAATGGATGGAGGTGGGGGTTCCTTGGACTTCCCACAGGTCAGGGAACCCGATTGCTCTTCGAGCTGATGAGGGAGGGGAACTTGATCGGGGGAGGGGGAGGGGAATGGGAGGCGGTGGCGGGGAGGAGGCAGAAATCTTTAATAAATAAATAAGGAAAAAAATAGTAACATTATCTAGGACATGCAACTGCCTTCTAAACACAAGACCATAATTTCCCATTGACAACCTACCTGTTGCCTTTCTCAATCATGTGAACTGGGTTAAATTAATCCCCCACATGTTCAGTGTGTCCTTAATAATTTGATCTAGTCAATGAGTGAATTCTACTATGAGGGCAGAGTAGGAAATAAGAAGTCTCTGATGTGGGATGCCCTTCTTTATGCTGTGAATATGTCTTATTACCATTGGTTAATAAAGAAGCTGATTTGGCCAAAAGTCAGGCAGAATAGAGTCAGGTGAGAAATTGAAGAAGAGATACAAGGAAAAATAAAGCAGAACCAGAGAGACCCAGCAGCTGCCAGAGAAGCAAGATATGAGGTAACAAGCCACGAGCACTGTGGTAAAATATAGAATAATAAAAACGGGTTAATTTAAGTTGTAAGAGCATAGTTGAGAATAAGCTTCAACTAATAGGCCAAACAGTTTGTAATCAATATTAAGCCTCAGAGTGATTGTTTGGTGTAGGCCCATATTTCTACATAGTATGGTGACCAGAATCCCAAACCATAGTTTGCATCTGCCTCACAGAAAGAGGTCGGTCGCCTGGCGTCTCGCCATCCCTAACAAAGGGTCAGGATGTTATTCTGCTCCTTCTTTGTAATTTGGAAGATGCCTGAAAAGAGATGCTAATTCAGGCCTACATGACAGAGCTGGCATACAGAGCAGAAAGACTTGACAGAACACGCATAGGTAGACATAGACATGACCACAACTGTTTACCTGGTTACTTAGGAAACAGAATGCTAATGAATTTCCCCCTCAGTTTATGTTTTGGTATATAAGGCTGTTTGAAAAATAAACAGAGGAATTTTCAAGATGTAAACTCAGGATTTCATGAGGGATCGCTGAGAACTTCCCTCCCGATAAAACCATGTGAATTGTATCTTTAATCCCATGCCTCCCACCTGGGCCGGAAAAATAATTTAGGGTCCAGGCTGGCACTGGACCCTGACATAATGGTGCCCTGATGTGAGGCTGATCCGGGAACCCCCAAAACACAGAAGTGACCAGATCTGCAGAGAAAAACGTGAGGAACCTGGTGGATACGTGAGTATGAGCGCTCAGAAATAGAGAATAGGATTTAAAGAAGTATAGAGAAGAGCAGGAAATTTAAATCGGGAGTAAAAATCTGTAAATAATTAGTTAAATATATGGGATAAGGAAAGAGTATAGAGTTATGTATGTTGATAGCTAAAGGAAGTTAAGTGGAGCAGAAACAACGGCAGAGATATTTAGCATCTGTAAGCATGACAGACGCAGAGATACAACTTTCATTGCTTGCTAAATGGGTAGGAGATCTGATCTCCTGAGTAAATTGGGAGCATGGGGACCTTGCTGGAGGGTTGAAAGGAGGGGCAGGGAGGGGAGCAGAGAAAAATGTAGAGCTCAATAAAAAAAAATCAAATAAATAAATAAATAAATAAATAAATAAATAAATAAGTGGTATACGGCGTTTGGCCCAAGAATCTCCTAGGTTATCACTGAGATTGAGACGCCCTGTGCAGGTGCAGGAGCTAGCTGAATTTAACCCACCTGCGGGTGAAAGGGAAGCAGGAGACAGCGTAAGTTTAGAGAATAAATTTAACCCCACATAGTCAGCAGCCCAGAGTCAGTCAATAGAACAGAGGCGAGGATTCAGGAATTCTTCTAATTTTATGATTACAAGTTAAAATAAAAAGGATAGTTAAAAATCGACGTGGCTACACCTGCTAGAGCTTGTGATGGTCAGCTGGCAGATGGAGGGAGCATGTGTCCGACCTCCTAGTGTGCAGTCCAGCTTCAGCTGGGAGCTGGACAGGCTGGCTTGCAGAAAAGGTAGCCTCAGGGAACTGCAGCTTCAGGACAATTAAAAATAAATAAGCAGGTTAAATATGCTTCTTTTCCATTTCACAATTTTGCTTCTTTGTCAAAAATCTGCTGTTTGTAGACATGTGAATTTGTATCCAAGGTGGACTATTATCAGCTCCTTTGATCCTCATATTCGTTTTAAGGCTGTTTTCAGTACTGTGACTCTATAGTGAAGTTTTAAAGTCAGAAATTGTGATACATTCAGAAGTTCCTTAATTGCACAGGATTTTAAGACTGTTTAGGCTATTCTAAGTTTTTATTTTTTCTTATAAAGTTGAGGATTGTTCTTTTGAGGTCTGTGAAGAATTATGCTATAATTTTCATGAGCATTTGCATTAAATCTGTAGACTGATTTTAGTAAGATTGTCATATTTGCTATGTTGGTTCTATGTTCACAAGAGACTAGGAGATCTTTCCATTTCTGATGTCTTAAATTTCTTTCTTCAAAGATTTAAAGTTCTTATCATACAGGTTTTTCCATTTGTTTGGTTAGAATTACTCCAAGATATTTTATGGTATTTGTGGCTGTTTAAAGGATGATGTCTCTCTTTTATCATTGGTGTAAAAGAGATGGATTTGGTGTTGTTTTCAGATTCTGTCTATGACAAAACAATTCTGCTGTGAACATAATTAAGCACGTCCTTATGGTATGGTTGAGCATCTTTTGTGTCTGAGTTTCTAGGTAGATTGTTGCCTAATTTTCTGAGAAATCACCATACTAGGATCCAAAGCAGCTGGGCTAGTTTGCACTGCCACCAGCAGTGGAAGAGTTTTTTTCCCCCACATTCTCTTAAGCATAAATTGTCAGCAGTAATTATCTTATCTTATTTTATTATTTTATTTTTATTGAGTTCTATATTTTTCTCTGCCCCCCTCCCTACCTCTACCCTCCCTTTTAACCCTCCCCCAAGGTCCGGAGTCTCCCTATTTACTCAGGAGATCTTGTCTTTTTCTACTTCCCATGTAGATAAGATCTATGTATGTCTCTCTTAGGGTCCTCATTGTTGTCTAAGTTCTCTGGGACTGTGATTTGTGGGCTGGTTTTCTTTCCTTTATGTTTAAAAACCACTTATGAATGAGTACATGTGATAATTGTCTTTCTGGGTTTGGGTTACCTCACTCAAAATGATGTTTCCTAGCTCCATCCATTTGCGGCAAAATTCAAGATGTTATTTTTTTCTGCTGTGTAGTACTCCCTTATGTAAATGTACCACATTTTTCTTATTCATTCTTCGATTGAAGGGCATTTAGGATGTTTCCAGTTTCTGGCTATGACAAACAATGCTGCTATGAACATAGTTGAGCACATGTCTTTGTGGCACGATTGAGTATCCTTGGATATATACCCAAAAGTATACTGGGTATTACTGGATCTTGAGGAAGGTTGTTTTCTAATTCTCTGAGAACTTGCCACACTGACAACCAAAGGGGTTGTACCAGCTTGCATTCCCACCAGCAATGCAGAAATGTTCCCCTTTCCCCACAACCTCTCCAGCATAAGTTGTCATCAGTGTTTTTGATCTTGGCCATTCTTACAGGTGTAAGATGCAATCTCAGAGTTGTTTTGCTTTGCATTTCTCTGATGACTAAGGATGTTGAACATATCCTTATGTGTCTTTCAGCCATTTTAGATTCCTCTGATGAGAGTTTTCTGTTTAGGTTTGTACTTTATTTCTTTTTTTATTTTATTTTTTATTTTATTTTTTTATTTTCAAGACAGGGTTTCTCCATAGCTTTTTTGGTTCCAGTCCTGGAACTAGCTCTTGTAGACCAGGCTGGCCTTGAACTCACAGAGATCCGCCTGCCTCTGCCTCCCGAGTGCTGGGATTAAAGGCGTGTGCCGCCACCGCCTGGCTTGTACTTTATTTCTTTATTGGATTATTTGTTCTTTTGATGACCAGTTTCTTGAGTTCTTTGTGTATTGTGGAGATCAGACCTCTGTCTGATGTGGGGTTAGTGAAGATCTTTTCCCAATTCTGTAGTCTGTCATTTTGTCTTGGTTGACCATGTGTTGTGTTAAGAGCAGCGGTGAGGCTGGGTCCCCAGCACTCCAGCTGCCAGCTAGTTTATGCCCCAAAATAACAACACACAAATTGTATTCTTTTAAACACTGCTTGGCCCAGCAGTTCCAGCCTCTTAACTCATTTCTAATAATCTGTGTAGCTCCACAAGCTGGCTTATCAGGAAAAATCTTAGCCTGCATCTGTCTGGAGTGGGAGAACCATGGCGACTCACTGACTCAGCTTCTTTCTCCCAGCCTTCTGTTCTGTTTACTCCACCCACCTATGTTCTAACCAATAAAATGGGCCAAAGCAGTTTCTTTATTTTTTAACCAATGACCTTCCTCCATCAACCATGTCCTTTGCTTTATACAAATTTTTCAGTTTCAAGAGGTACCATTTATTAATTGTTTCTCTCCGTGTCTGTGTCAGCAGTGTTTTTAATCTTGGTAATTCTTACAGGGATAAGATGGGATCTCAGAGTTTTGATTTGCATTTCTCTAATGGCATAGGATATGGAACATTTTTTAAAGTGTCTTTTAGTCATTTTAAGATCATCTGTTGAGTTTTCAGTTTAAGTCTGTACCATATTTTTATTGGATTATTTGTTCTTTTGATGACTAATTTTCTGAGTTCTTCATATGTTTTTTTGGTGTATTAGGGATAAGTAAAGATCTTTTCCTATTCTATAGGCTGGTATTGTGTCTTGTTGACTATGTCCTTTGCTATACAGAAGCTTCTCAGTTCAGGAGATATCCTTTATTAAATATTTTTCTCAATGTTTGTACCACTGAGTCTGTTTGATTTGTACCAATGCATTCAAATGTACTTCTAACTTTTTCTTCTGTGAGGTTCAATGTGGTTAGTTTTATGTTGAAGTCTTTGATTCATTTAAACTTGAGTTTTGTGCATAGAGATGAATATGGATCTGTTTTCATTCTTCCATGTGTTGATTGTCCAGTTATGCCAGCATCATTAGTTGAATATGCTTTCTTTTTACATTTTCCTATCAGCTAGGCAGACTTGCAGCTTAAAAGGGGAAGAGTTTACAAACTTTTAATTAGATATACAATGGTTAAAGCCTTAGTTATAATATTCTTATAGGAGACCTTGAGCCACTAAATAAAATTCTTAGAGGAAGCATTGAGCCAATTTCCAATAGAGAGCTTATAGAAACTTCCAGGTAGGTACTCAAGCAGGTACCTGTCTGTATAGATCAACAGGTAGAGTATACAAAAATCAGCAATTATAGTATATTACTTATGATTCAGTTATGGCAGATGTGTGTATTAAATGCAAAACATATTCTATAGCAGTTTTATGAAAAAATAGAATGCTTTTTATGGCTGCATCTTCCTGTTTTTGCCAGTTAAGATATTTAACTCTTAATTTAAAGCAGTAGCTTGTCTAATACAAAAGAACAAAATGAAATCTAGAAGATATTTTAGCAGAGTACTGACTATTATCAATGTTTCTTATACTAAAGAATAGATTGATTAATAATTTTAAGATAGTGATTCTTGGACAATTGTATTTGCTCAATTCAAAAGCAAGAGTAATAAACTTTTCACAAATGATCATTGCTGCAATCCACACAACTATATTTTGCTAAAGTTATAGCTAAAGATCCCTTAAAGGATGTTATGCAGAATTATACAAATGGCTCTTCCAATGGAAGAGCTGCATATATGATTCATAATGAAAAGGAATTGTGGAGCATACCATGGCTCCTTGAAAACAACTTGAGAGGAAAAAAGTGGCAAACATCTGCTGCAGACAGATGTGGCATGGTGACACCAAGGTGACCTTGCTAAGGCCAGGTGAAAAAGCCCTTGCAATAAATTGTGAAAAGAACTGCCCTATATTATTTTGGGGCTGAGGATGTGTCTGTGCTTTTTTTTTTACAGAAAGAAAATAAAGCTGGATGAGATGACTGCATATATTTTAGTGTCTGGGCTAGCACTGGACCCTGACATTTTGGGAACTGCTCAGTGGGAAAGAAACCACGTGTTACATGCCCCTCTCTACATAGTTCTATGCAGCATGTATCTATCTCTAGAAAAAAATAATGGCTATCATTTTGTTTATTTGTCTCACAGTTCTATATTTTATATAAGGTACTTGGATAATTTTTATATGAAGACAAATACTGTGATTAAGCACAATGTGTGTCTCCAACTGAAACAGAAACACAAGGCATAACTGGGCATGTAAAGTACCATTGTCCATAAAATATATGTTGAATGGAGTTGAGAAAATGGGATGCCAGGAAATAGGGAAAGAGACCTGAGTGGGAAGACAGATCACTCCAAATGCATTGTCTCCTGGTTTTGAAATTCACTAAGAATGTGAAAAGAAGGCTTTCCACTTAAAAGTTTGTATAGTTCCTTGTTTTGCAATGACAGAAACAATACATTTAATGACTTACAACAGCTCCAATCCATTGTTCCATTTCATTGTCAGAAATCTGATATTTGGTCTTATCAGACTGAGAACGAATATGTTATGTTACTTCTAGAAGCTCTAGGATAAATTGCAATTCCTTATTCATTCAGGTTTAGTCTCATTTTGTTTATTTATAGTTCTAAGATTGGGATCTCAGTGTCTTTGTTGACAGTTAGCTGAGGCCATTACCAGCTTCCAGAGTCTTCCCTTCTTCCTTGTGCTGTGCCCTCTTTTGTTATTAAAACCACAAGAGAAAATTATTTCTCTCCTTTCCTTGGAAAGTCTCCATTCTTCTTCCCACCATGCTTCTCAAAATTGTGTTCTTGTTTTCTTCTCCAAAGTGTGAGGTGGGCCTACCTCAATAATCCTAGGCAACCTCAGTCACAAATTCCATTCCCTTAATTAGAGCTATGAAAGCATTTTCCCACATAAATTAACACATTCACAGATTTTAAAGTTCAAGCTAGAGATGCATCTTTTTTTTATTTAATATTTATTTATTTATTATGTATACAATAGTCTGTCTGTATGCCTGCAGGCCAGAAGAGGGCGCCAGACCTCGTAGAGATGGTTGTGAGCCACCATGTGGTTGCTGGGAATTGAACTCAGGACCTTTGGAAGAGCAGGTAATGCTCTTAACCACTGAGCCATCTCTCCAGCCCCCTAGAGATGCATCTTTAAGGAACTGTCATTCTACCTTCTGCAGCATCACTACTATGACTTTAATGCATCACTACTGTGATTTTAATAGCATATGCTGCAGAAATGGAATCATAATGAAGAATGTTTATAAACACTGCATATATACATCCAACATCCCCAAATCAACAAAATATTTTATCTGTGATATTTACAGTAAATACAGTCTTCTTTACTTAGACCCACTTTATCTCCAAGTGACATCTAAAGTGCATACAATGTCACATAACTAAGTAAGATCTTATGTTCTTCTTTCCTGAAACATGTAATCCATAGTTGGGTAATCCATGTTAGATCACTGAAGCAAATGGCCACACATTATCTCTTCTGTCTGGCAAATGATAACATTCCTGCTTTCAAATTAAATTTAGCTGGACACAAACGACAAATGTGACTTCTTAAGATTAATGTAGAAACTATTGGATTGAGGAAATTACTCCAAAGTTAAAAGTCTTTGCAATTTTTGCAGAAAATTGGATTCAGCTCACAGCACCCTCATCAGGCAGCTCATAACTTGTAACTCTAGTTCCAAGGGCATCTGACACCCTCTTTGGGCATCTCTGGATGTTGAATATACATGGTACATATACAGACAGGCAGACACACATACACATATTTAAATATTTTAAATATGAATGCCATCATTGCCATATAGATACATTCAGAGTCTGTATCTGTACCGAAGTCAGGTACACTATGGTTTGATTTATTGAACATCAGCCCTGTGTGAAAAGTGAATAAGAAAATGGAAGATCAGTGGGAATTAAGGGGACAAGTTTCTATTCTCTCTTTGTCATTCATACTCATGTATCTTTAGAAGCATCACTTCAGTCCACAAGCTTCATCAGTTGTAGAATGAAAACGGTGGGGGAAAAATACTTGCTTAGGACTGTAAATCAATATCGTTATTACATCAGGGCTTTAGTCGGAGTCATGTGAAGTCTTTCACTTTTATTGGCATTCCCAATTTAATCAAGAACTCGTGAATAACTGTATTTCAATATTTAAACTAATATATAGGAACTTGTGCTATTATTTATTGGAAACTGTGTTTTACTTTTTTATGTTATCTTTGGTTATTTCTCTGACCTTTGAAAAATGAGAACACACATATATTTTACTCTTCAGAAGAGGAAATATCATGTCATTTCAGGCCCTTTGGATCTTGATTACTTGGGCTTGATACACTGGCACCCAGTTAGCCTTGGTCTCCTTTTTCCTAATCTGTATTATTCAAACAATGATGACAGCTAACACCCAGGAACCTGAGACAGAGTGGATGAGCTAACATTAAATGCTTTATACATAGACTGACACTTGGCAACTGTTAATAAATGTGAGCTACTAATAAAATCTAAGGATTTACTTATTAAAACTATTCTGTTCATGGGTATTTTCCATACATGCATGCATGTGCACAATGTGCAAGTTTGATGCTCACAGAGGCCAGAAGTAGGCATCAGGTACCCTGAAATTGGCATTACAGATGGTTATGTACCACCTTGCGAATACTGGGTTGAACCCAGGTCCTCTGGAAGAGCAACCAATGCTCTTAACTACTGAGGCATCTCTCAAGCTCAATCTTGACATAGTCTTGAGGGATTTCTCTAATATGAATCTGCTTCTGGATGCTTGTGTTCCTCCAGGCGATGGACCCTATTTTGCTGAGTAATAGCAATGAAGATAAGAAAAACACTTGCAGCAAAATTACCCTTGGGATCTTGGTGGAGAACCTAATAGGGCTGAAGCTAATTTGTTTGTTTGCTTGTTTGTTTCTGTATATGCACTTTAATAATACATTTCAGTTTAAGAAAAAGCTGGATATCTTAAATTTTTCTGGCTCCAAAATTAAGCCCTATGATCCTATGTGGTGAAGGGATGTAGTAAATGGTCCCCACATATGCTGCTTATCTGTGGACATTGGTTGTTCATGATGGTTAGGACAGAGTTCAGGGTAAAGATATGAGGTCCAGAATTTAACTGCGTACTTGTCCTTTTTTTAAATGTTAAACTCTCACATCTGTTGTAAGAGGATCCTTGTTTGTTTCCGGCTGCTCAGCACCAAAATAACCACACAGAAACTATATTATTTACAATATTGTTTGGCCAATAGCTTAAGCATATTTCTGGCTAACACTTATATCCTAAACTAACCCATCTCCATTAATCTGTGTATTGCCATGTGACTATGGCTTACCAGCAAAGTTTCAGCATGTCTATCTCTGGATGCAGCTCCATTGCTTCTCCTGGCTCCACCTTCTTTCTCCTAGCATTCAGTTTAGTTTTCCTTGCCTATCTTTGCTCTATCCTATCACAGGCCAAAAACAGCCTCTTTATTAACCAATGGTATTCACAGCATACAGAGGGGAATCCCACATCACACACCTATTTCCAAGTCTGTGGTAGATAGAAGGGGCCACACAATATATCCGGGTACCCTTTTAGAGTAAGTGCCCGTGTCTAGGAAGACTGTAGAAACTGATGTGATCAGAGGTTCAATTTATGTTTTCCTCTGGGTTAATTCAAAGTAAGGCAGTTAAAATAGATCCACACTAGAAAAATCTACCTAGTTTCAGGGTCTATAGTCTCTTATTTTTATTAAAATCATTAGAAGTTAGGATCTGCTTATGAGAATGCATATATAATGTCTGTCCTTCTGAGACCGAGTCATCTCATTGAATGGAACACTTTTCAGTTCTGTCCATTTTCTTTCAAATTTCATCATCTCATTTTTCTTACCAAGTAAAATTATAAAATATTTTGTTATACATTCTTCTTTGTACGTACATCTAGGCTATTTTGAACATTAGCGTGTTCTAATCAGTTTTTTCTTTGTTTTGTGACACAAGTTAGATTCATCTGAGAAAAGGGAATCTCAGTTGAGTAAATGTATACATCAGAGTAGCCTAGTGGCAAGCCTGTGGGGAATTTTCTTGATTGATGATCGACGTGGGAGGGCTCAACCTACTGTGCGAAGTATCACCCCTGAGCAGGTGGTCCTGGGTGCTGTAAAAAAGTAAGTTGAGTAAGTCATGGGGATCAAGCCAGTAAGCAATGTTCCTTAAAAGTTTCTACTTCAGTTCCTATCTGAAGTACCTGCCATAAAAGTCTCCTTTTATGCTGGCCCATAAGCTATAAGATAAAACAAATCCTTCCTTCCCCGTGTTGGCTTATTCAGTGTTTTAACACAACCATGGAAAGCAAAGTAAGGCAGGGAGTAATAAGCATAGACGTTCAAGTATATTGTGAGCGAGTAGAGTCCTTTGGATATATCATCTTCAGAGGTACAGCCCGGGTCACAGGACAGTTGTATATTCAGTATCATGAAGAGTATTCCTACTGATTCCCATAATGGTGGTATCAGCAGTTTCCCTGCGGCAAACATGTCTGTTAGGAGAATTTCTCCCATATGTTGTGGAATAAAATCAAGATACACAGGTTAGAAATCAGGCCTCTGCTCACATTATTGGGACCCGTGCCAATCTGTAATGAAAGACCCGTCAACACTGACCAGTAGATGTTCTGATCTACATAAAGAGACTAGACGAGGACCCCACCCCTTCCTCAGCGCTGCACAGAAGGTGTCTTTCCCTTGTCTCACTGTTCCTTTGTATCCAGATTCACATTCACTAGTGTGTTTGCTTATGAAGGACTCTGCTCTGGTGATTAAGGACCTAAAGCGGATAATTACCCTGTGATTTGCCAGCATTGCACTGGCTGGTATTTCTCGAAGTTGGATTGCTGTATAAATATTACCTGTGTGCTGTGTCAGCTTATTGCCCACCTTGAGAGCAATCTCCCTGTTAGTTTTATGGCACATTAAGTCTCCTTTTGGAATGAATTGGGTTTGTCTGAGTAGGATTGGTTACATCAGAATAAAAGAGTAAACAGCAGGGATGGCAGGGAAGCTATAAAAGAGAGGCATTAGGAGAGGGAGAGGGGAAGGAGGGGGGATGTGTTCAAAGGAAGGGTTTAAAATGATAAACTAATAGGGATGGTGACAGCCTGAGAGGGTTATGCTTAATGCACAGAGTGTGCCTGCTACAATAAAGGTGTGAGTCAGACGACGGGGTAACACTTCGAGTTGCAGGAAGGAAATTATCTGGGGTTGAGAAGAAAAATGTTAGTATTCGTTAAATGTCTCCCCTGTGTTTTTCACCACACTCTCAAGCCGCCTGTCAACACATCCTTCCTGACCTCCCATGAGCAGTTCCATTACACTGGCAGGATCCCAGTTTACCAGCCTCCATGACCTTTCCCATCTCCAAGATCACCAAGGGCAACAGCTAGGGGGCAGAATGAGAAAGGAATCAGCATGCCACATAGGTGCTGAGAAGTAGGTTTTGCCTGCCCTCTCTTTAGCTCCTATGTCAGAACACAGCATTCCGTGTGTTCCTGTGTACCCAATCCTGGCATGAAGTTCTCAGTGAGTATTTGCTAATTTTGCCAAATATAAGGAGGATGTAAGAAGCATAAAGTGCATTTGTAAAAGTGCCTACAAATTGGATTTGATTACTTGGCATGAATCTCGGTACAAGGTTTGATCCTTTCTAATGCAGTTCCGTTATTAATTACAAAATGCCTGAGGTCTGGAATTTATTCAGATCCACTTGATGAAGAAAAATAGGTGATTTGAGGTTGAATTGTGTTGTACAGAGGAATTTAAGGTTGTTTATAACTTTGGGTCTTGGAGACAGGGTCTCACCATATTGCCCTATCTGGCTGAAACCCTTTCTGTAGACCAAGCTGGCTTTGAATTCAGAGATCTACCTGCCCCTGACTCCCTTCCAAGTGATGGGGTAAAAGGAATCCATCATTATACCCAGACCACGGATAAGAATTTATAATAATCTGTATACCCAATACAGTATTTCCTCTATAAAGTACTAGAGGAGTTCTTTATCCTGTATCATTGAATGAAGACAAAAACCAAGGTGAAGGATAGGTGATGTGGGAGTGATTTCTTATTAATAAAGAAACTGCCTAGACCCATTTGATAGGCCAACCCTTAGGTAGGCAGAGTAAACAGAACAGAATGCTGGGAGAAAGAAGCTGAGTCAGGGAGTCGCCATGATTCTCCCACTCCAGACAGACGCAGGTTAAGATCTTTCCTGGTAAGCCAGCTCGTGGAGCTACATAGATTATTAGAAATGGATTAGATCGATATATAAGAGCTAGCCAATAAGAGGCCAGGCAGTGTTTAAGAGAATACAGTTTCCATGTAATTATTTCGGGGCATAGGCTGGCCATGTAGGCAGCCAGGGTGCTGGGGACACAGCCCTGACACTCCTATTACAACAGATAGGGTTTAGGATGAAGAATAAAAATGATGTAACAGTGTGTGTGTATGTGTGTGTGTGTGTGTGTGTATAAGAGAGAGTGTGAGTGTGTATATATGACGTCTCTGATTGTATGAGTGTATGTGTGTGAGAGTATTGATGTGCATTATATAGTAAGTGTGTGTAAATGTATACATGCAGGAGTATGTGTGAGTGGGTGCAAGTATGTGATTTGTGTGAGTATATGAGTGTGTATGAGCGAGTATGTGATTGTGGTGTATGATTGTGGTGTGTGTGGTATATGTGAGTATATGTAAATGTGTTTGTGTGTTGTAAGTGTATGGTATATGTGTGCACATATGATTAGTTTGCTACTGTAAAATATACATAAATCGGGAATTTTATGTGTATGTAAAATTTATGTATATTTTAGAAGGAGGAAAAATATTATAAAGATTAAAGACAGATGTTGAACATTTCTTGTTTTATGTGTTTAAGCTGAGGATCAAGTAAATATTTAACATAATTAGAAAATAAGATCATAAATTATTTTCTAAAAATTAAAATCATAATGAAAACTATGTGTGTACTGAGTTTGGGGGTATAGCCGTATGCAGAAAATGTATTTCTACGGATTTTAAAGCATGCTTGTTACCCTAGTGCTACCAGTAAAATACATCAGAAGGACAGTTAAGTATTTCATTTTACATCTTGCCAAGCACCCATTTGTGAAAATGCTGTTATTGTTAGATAACAATACCACCCAAGATAAAATACCCAAGCCTGCACTGAACTCTGGAATTGCAAAATTTAGTAATTCTACTGGTGACATTGAACACCCAACATGTTGGTAAAATAATAATATGAAAAACTAAAACAGAAAATGTTAGGTTAAGATTCAGTCACCCTAAATTTTTGTTGGAATTATGAATTTATTCTGTGTCTAATCTTTATGATAAGCAGATTTTTTCAATGTAAGAAAACACCTGAGATAACCGACATTTTAAAGAAGATTTATTTGGGCTTCCTCATTCTAATGACTCCTGGCTGTGGTAGAGTGACCACTATTTTGGGCCCCAGGTGGCTGTGTAGGAGCACAACAGAAGGTTGTATGTTATAAATGAGCGGTTCTCAACTTTGGGGTTGACCCTGTCACAGGGGTCACATATCAGATATCTTGCATATCAGATGTTTACATTATGACTCATTAACAGTAGAAAATTACACCTGTGAAGTAGCATTGAAACTAATTTTATGACTGGGATCACTACAACATAAAGAATAATATTAAAAGGCCACAGCACTAGGAAGATTGAGAACCACTGCTATATAGAAAACTGTGTGTCTCAAAGGTAGGAATCCAACGAGAGAGAAGAATGGGCTGAGGGCTCACTAACTCTGTCAGGGGCATGTCATGATGTTCAATGACCTCCTTTGAGGCCCTGCCTCCTAAGACTGTTCTATCATTATCCTAGTTTTCTCTTCTCTGGTACACATGCAGGCCATTAATACACTCACTATGCACAAAATCCAGGAACGTATTATGGATAAATGCATACATTACTTTTCAAGGATGATAAGAGGAAAATTACCAAAATCCATTAAAAATAAAAACCATTCATTAACATAAAACCTGCTGAAATCCATTCTGACTTAAAATCACTGCTATACAGTATTAATTAGTGAAGTCTTGGTAACTTCCAATTAGCTTCTCATGGTAGCTTTTTGTTTCAAATAAAAATTATTTTGTTCATTCTGGTTTTGTTTACTTGCTATGCCCTTCTTTTCAATACCAAATTAACTAAGCATAAAGTAATGTTTAGTCTTTACTAAGATCAATGAAAATTCATGTTGCCCTCAATAGAAATTAAACACAGACAAAAATGGATGGAATATAGTATTCCAATTACACAACAGAACAAAGCATGCAAGCAAAAAAAGTTAAAAGCAAAAACTTGGGGCATCTTGGGAAGTGACTCAGTTGGTAAAGTTGCCGGTGCAAGAATAAGGACCTAAGTCAGAACCCCAGAATCCGAGTGAAGGTCCCATGTCATGTCACTTGCTTGTCAGGCATTTTATTCAAATTGATGATGGGCTGCCGGTCTAGAGAGAGACATTGTCTAAATAAAACAAAACACTGAATGATAAAAGAGGGTACCCATTGGCCTCAGGTCTCTACGTGTGTATACACACAATGCATGTGCCCCATCCAACCATCACACACACACACACACACACACACACACACACCACAAATAAATACTCACAAAACAATTGAAATAAACTTTTTAAAAATTATTTTAAAAATATATTTGATGTCTCGTTAGTTAGTGTCATATCATGTTTAGAGTCTGATATTTGGCAGTGTAAAGTAACCAGCTATTTTCCATTTCAGAGTCCTAGCTAGAATAAAAATCGTCTCCTCTGCCCTTTTTTTCTTTTTGCATTTTTTAAAATAGTGTAGGAGTGAACTTTGCATTTTATCTAGTCAGCACGTTTAATGATACAGCTTCAGGGACAGCACCCCTCTGTCAGTAGAACTTCTGCAGGATTAATGTCCTAAACCATATCACGTAGCCCTTTCACATAAAATACATCATAACGCAATAAAAGAGAGAGCATGGCTAGATACTCTGTTGCCCTGAAATCTAATGGTTTCCATGTGGATTACAGATCAACTGTGTCAGAATCAACTGGGTACTCCTTCAAAAGGTAGGCAGAAGACCACACCAAGACACACTGAACCTTGACCTGTAGGGAAAACCACCCTAGCGACTTCCCAACAAGCACCAGGTATGAGTCATGACCATCACAGCTATGATCAAAGGAATAACAAAAAAGTATCTTGAAAATAAATTCAGAAGAATGTATCCAAGTGATTGAAAATGGAAAGCATCAAAATTAACCCTTTTATTCAGTAGGGGTGAAAAGTTAATAAGAGGCATTTGACCACATTGTGAAATAATCTTTCCTCTTTCACTGATTCACACAGAAGGAAGGGAGGAAGGGGTGGTGTAGCATTGTATACACCCTCTAGTCTGCTCCAAGTCTTTTTCCCACAAAACCAAATATGCCTTTGTTTGCCTTCTACTCCACCTTAGCTGTCATTGTTTTCCTATCTGTACTCAACGACCTTGACATAATAAATCCTTAATATGACAAACTAAGGTTCCCACCCAGACCTTTTCTCCAAACAGGGAGAAAAAAGTGAACATTTGAAACATCAGTAGGGCACAAACATACTCTGGGTATGCAACCCAAGTTCCCACCTGTTTTTAGTCTTCCACATCAGACTTGCAAGGCAACGCCAAATATCTCTGTACTTTGGCTGTCAATCAGTGATGCCATAACATGTAATTCAGTCGCTGTGAAATTCTTTCCCAACCCAACAGTTGTTGAGCTTTTAGATGAGGTCATTTGTGCAAAGGAACTCAAACCACTGTGAGGGACTCAGTGGTGTGTAATGACCAGATTATGCATTTTCACTATGCTCAACAGTTAGTAAGATTTATCTTATGCTTATCTCTTAGGTTTTATTAGGTCAGGTCATTGAAATGGGCTTGTTTCTGCAAGCTGTAAATGACATTTCAATTCACTGAGCACATTTCTAATGGAATTTTATATTATTCCTGTGAGGACTATTTTCCCTATAGGCCCCTGTGAAACAGTATCACCTGCAATGTCACTATTGGGTTCAGAGCATCCATTAGTAAATAAAGGCTTTGCTTAATCCTACAGACACAGTTCAATGGCTGAGCCTTTAGAAGTCACTTGAGATAACTCTTTCATTTTTTCTGTATAAAGAGATGGAGGTTCCTAGAGATGGGAAATTTTTTACTCAAATCAAATTTGATACGTCAAAACCCAGAAACATATCCGACTTCCTAGTCAGATTAGCTGTGTCAATGGGATGCCCTGCAGAATCACGTCCCTCACATTCCAGTAAAACTTTTCTTTGGACCCGCTTATTCTTTGTTTTCAAGAACTACTTTGTCTATATTCCACAGTAAAATCTTTTTACTCCATCCCTGCAATTTCTCAGCAAGTCCTTCAGACAGGTTCTCAAGATAAATCTCAAGGCCAATCACCTTTCCTAATCCCATGTGCCAACATCTCTTGGCCTGTAACTATGGGTTCTCACAGTGACCTTTAACCCTTCATTCTCCATGCTCAATGTCACTTGAGCCATATCTGTACCTGAAAACCATAGGCAATGATCTCAAAATTAGGAAGACTTTGAGCTAAGAAAAGTCAAATGGATGCCACACCACTTTGGAAACAGTCTAGACTGGCGGCCCCCTAGTACAATATTAGATGACATCAGACGAGCAGATATCTCTAACCTCGCTTGCCACTATGCATCTTCTTGCTCCTGAAGACGGAACTCTAATGTCCTGGTGATGTCCACCCATACCAGAAGCAATGTTCTGCATCTTTGCACTTGCTCTTAGATCTGCTGTAAATGTTCTTCCATCCAAGGACTCTCAAGAGCAAAGAGAAAACTGAAAGAGACTACTGGGAAGGGGGACATTTTGGGGTCAGGTAAAAACCTAACAAAAAGGAATCCCCCACAGATCTGCAAGGAAGACTCCAGTTTAGACTCTTATCAAAAACAGACATATGGTGTGAGATTACCTCTGTGTGTTATTAATATGTTTTATTGCCATTGGTTAATAAAGAAGCTTCTTCCAAAGCCGGGCGGTGGTGGCGCACGCCTTTAATCCCAGCACTTGGGAGGCAGAGGCAGGTAGATCTCTGTGAGTTCGAGACCAGCCTGGTCTACAGAGCTAGTTCCAGGATAGGCTCCAAAGCCACAGAGAAACCCTGTCTCGAAAAACCAAAAAAAAAAAAATTCTTCCAGCCAATGGCTTAACAGAATATAGACAGGCTGGATAAGATAAATACAAACAGTTCTGTCCTGTCCTGCAGCTGTTAAGTCCCAAAGAAATCACACAGAGGTCTACATTAGTTATTAACTGATTGGCCTAGTAGCTCAGACTTCTTATTAACTCTTATAACTTATATTAGCCCATTATTCTTGCTTCTGTTAGTCACATGGCTTGGTACCTTATTCAGCCAGGCAGTCACATCTTTCTTCCTCTGTGGCTGGGTCACAACAGCAGAAATGGGCTTTTTCTTCCCAGAATTCTTCTGTTCTCATTGCCCTGCCTCTACTTCCTACCTGATTGTCCCGCCTATACTTCCTGCCTGGCTACTGGCCAGTCAATGTTTTATTAAAATACAATTGACAGTGTAAAAACCATTGTACCCCAGCAGTAGGCAGAGTCAGTGAGTCACTATGTAGCCACTAGAGGAGACAGATGCTGAAACTTTGCCAGTAGGCCAAGACCGTATAGTAATGCACAGATTAATAGAAATGGGTTAGTTTAAGAAATAAGAGCTAGGCGCTGGAGAGATGGCTCAGAGGTTAAGAGCATTGCCTGCTCTTCCAAAGGTCCTGAGTTCAATTCCCAGCAACCACATGGTGGCTCACAACCATCTGTAATGGGGTCTGGTGCCCTCTTCTGGCCTGCAGGCATATACACAGACAGAATACTGTATACATAATAAATAAATAAATATTTTTAAAAAAAGAAATGAGCTATCCAGGAATATGCATAAGATATTGGCCAAATAATATTGCAATTAATATAGTTTATGCAGTTTCTGTGTGATTATTTCCATCTGGACAGCTAGGAGACAAATGAGTGGCCTCCAACTACCAATATGTAGCATGAACTGGCCATCTCCTATGAGCAGATTCGTCCCTAGCCCAATTGACATCAGAGAGACTTCATCCAGCAACTGATGGAAACAGATGCAGGCTCACAGTCAAAAATTAGGCAGAATTCAAACAATCCTGCAGAAGATGAGGAGAAAGGATTGTAGGAGAGAGAGGGGTCAAGGACACCACAAGAAAACTCACAGAATCAACTAAGCTGGGCTCATAGGGGCTCTGAGAGATAAAACCAACAGCCAGGGAGTCTTCATGGGACTGACCTAGGCACTCTGCATATACTTTACAGTTATGTAGCTTGGTCCTCTTGTGGGACTCCTATCGGTGGAAACAAGGGCTGTCTACAACTCTTTTACTTGCTTTTGGGACCCTTCTCATACAGGGTCACCTCACCCAGTCTTAATACATAGGGAGGTGCTAAGTCTTACTGCAACTTGATACGTCATGTTTTGTTGATATTCATGGAAGACCTTCCCTTTCATAAACAGAAATGAAGAAGTGGAATGGGGAGGTGTTAACAGAGAGGGAATATGGGGGACCGGGAGAGAGGAGAGAGGGATCTAAAATAGATAGATGATAGATAGATAGATAGATAGATAGATAGATAGATAGATAGATAGATAGATAGATAGATAGATAGATGATAGATAATTTTTTTTAAAAAAAACCCAGAGAAAATACAAAGAGAACATTTTGAAAACACTTTTAAAGTGCCTGCTACTTAGAAGATGAGTAAGAGAAGATAGGAAACCTGGGGTGGATGGAAGTGATGGAATAGAAAATGCAAGAAAACAGAGTTTGGACTTGTTGTAGAATTGACATAAATAAATAATCAAAGGTGGAACTGGTTACCCTGAAGAACAGTGGGTCCTCTTCTCTCCAGATGTGCATGCCAGACACTGATGGATTCAGCAGTAGAAAGCACTTTAATTCTAGGTCGGAAGCTTCATGGAATGGACTGATTGGCCTGGTCCAAGGCAAAGAACCTATAGTGTAGGTATTTTACTAATGTTATAATTATTAAAAACACTTTTTATAAAATGTTTCCCCCTAACTTACTTTCAAAACCTATGTCACATTCTTTAGAATATATGAATATTGAGCAATTTAAATTCACTGAAGAAATTAAGTGTTAAAACTTATGGATACACTTTCTACTAAAAATTGTGACTGTAGTATAACTTTTTTATTTAGAATGATTTTTAAAATTCATTTTAAAAAAGGAATTCCAATACTATTTTGAGAACTGATAGCATTACTGCAAACTCCTTCCTAGGGTTCTCCCTTTGAAGAAGAAAATTAATTGAACGTGCCATTCTGATTTGTGCAAAGGAGGAGGAAAGATGCAATAAAGCTTTCTAGATACACCCCTTGCATTGTGGTCTCATCCCTTGCTCAACATTCATTAATCCCATTACCAACGGAAGGCACTGTAACCACATGTCTGCCTTTAACTCTTTCCTAACATGCTTTGAAGCATTTACTGCTACAACATAAGACTTCAATTTTGCTTCTGCTCTTATGAAGATAAGAGATGTTAGGTGGCTTGGCCCATCATTAAATAGCAAGAAGAAGAGAGTCTACAGGCTAGGAGGTCCAATGCTCCGCTTCCAAGTTGCTGCCATGTCACTTGTATTGCCTAGAATGAAGCTTTCACCAGTGCTGCTGAATTCCAAGCTCTCCAAAGGCACATGGAGGGGAAAAAATGTCTTAAACATTTGCTTCAACGTGCCTCTCTATAGAAGGCTTCCCATTCAGCCTCCTTGTTGGAATGTTCCAGCTATAAACCACAATAAAAGTGTCAGAAATTATTCTTCTCTCCTGCAATGTGGGCTTTTTCTCACCAGCATGAGGAAAGCAATGATAGATTTTCAATATGCTTTATAAATTGTCACACCCTTGTTATTCTGTTTGCTAAAAATCTATTTACGTTCCATGGCTTTATGTTAAGCTCGGGTTACTAGCTCGCACATTTATTCTAACTTTAATTGAATTTTTATTACTCAGGATAAAATTGGCGTTTTGCATTTTGCACAGTATTTCCCTGCTGTGGGCTTTTGTAAGGTACAATTATATAAGAATCAGAGCGTGGTCCAGTTAATTATTAATGAGTCAAATAAAGTTATTAATGTTTATCTGTAATAAATGAAAAGCTTCAGTTGCTTCTCTCAATTATGATAGCAGAACCCTGGATGTGGGTGTCCTTTCTTTGACTTCTTCGGCAAATTCCAATCCCTGCAATGCACTGTGGAATATTGAAAGACTCTCCATAACATGTCTGTGTATAATTATAAATGTACATATACATATCATTACATATGAGTATATGAATTTATGCATATACAAACATGTGAATATCTAGATACATGTGCAAAATAAATTTAAATACATATTCTTATTTATACTATTATATAAGAAAATATATGTATATATATATATATATTAAAAGAGGATTTATTATTAGCTTACAAAATGTGATCTAGTAGTCCAACAAAGGCTGTCTCATGATAGAGAGGCTGAGAATCAACAAGGCTGGATGTCTCAGCAGTCTCAATTTGAGCAAAATCAATATGGGGAATAAAGAGTTTTTTTGGCTTACAACTCTTAAGCCACATTCCTTCATTGAGAGAAGTCAGGACAGGAACTCAAGGTGGGAAGCAGGAACCGAAGAAGCCATGGAGGAATGCTTTACTGACCTGTCCCTCATGACTTGCCAGCCTGTATTTTTATACAACTCAAGACTTCTGCCCAGGGTTGACATAATCCACTGTGGCTTGGCTTGCCCAAAAGAAACAAGTAATGGTTAAGTAAAGTTTCCATAGACTTGCCTGTAAGACAAACTTAAGAAGATATTTTCTCAATTGAGAGTCATTCTTCCCAAATGACACTAGCTTGTGTAAACATGGGATAAAACTAACCAACACGTTCCCCATTACCCATCGTTGTCACTATTTCCTCTAAATTATGTCTCCCCACACAGAGAGTATACTTGGTGCTGCCTATAGTGTATGAGTGTAGGAATATCTCTTTGAGCATGATAACTTCTCAGAGGACACCTCCCTGGAGAAAAATAATCTTCTAATCCCCAGTACCCATCAATTACCAATATTTCAGCCAGACATAGGACTTCCTGAGTTTGCAACAGGTGCCTAGCCAATACTGTTTTGCTATGACTTTTACAATCTTTCTGCCCCCTTTTCTAAAGTGATTTCTTAGCCTTTGGGGAGGGTGTATGATGTAGATATTCCATTTAGAGATGAACATTGCATAGTCTCCTGTTCTCTGTATGTTGACCATTTGTGAGTCTCTATGTCATTGTCTATGCACTACAAAAAAAATAGCTTCCTTGATGAGGACTGAGAGATGTGCTAACTTATGTGCATAAAGATAAGCATTTGGGAGCAGTTTAATACCATGACCATTTAGCAAAATAACAGTCAGCCTCTTGATATATATATATATATATATATATATATATATATATATATATATGATGTTTTTGTTGTTGCTGTTGTTTTGTTGCTGCTTTGTTTTGCTTGTTTGTTTGCTTGTTTTGCCAATTAATGTTACCAGGGATAAATTCCTAAACAAGCAAGAAAGATCTCAAGAAGACCTCAAATGAAACCTTGGTGGTAGGGGCAGTAGCCAGCAGAAGAAAGAGAAGCGGGTGGGGATGTAGTGTTTTGCACTCTAGGATGAAGTTTCTAAATAGAGAACAGGAAGGTGCCTTTCACGTACCAAATAAAAAGCAAAACAATGTTTGTGGTATTAGGGCTAATCATTAAATGGCAATGTAAAAAAAAAGACTTAGCAAATAATTTAAAATCCTAATGCACTAACTGCTAACTCCAAAATTATACAAGCTGAGATGGAAGCAGACATTTGTCCTAATTAAAGCCTTTTTTTAAAACTTGAGAATCATTATGAAACTAAAATTCTCTCTATTGATCTATTACTGCAACCTGATGATCTCTGCAGCTAGCTCATGGAGAGGGAAAGGGCTCTATTAGGATAAAATTCCATAGGAAATGTGTATATATACACATATGTATTTACATATATGTAAACACACACGCCCAAATGGTAGCAAAGAACTGAAACCATGTTGGACAAAAAGCAGAAGGATTTAAGAGAAGACCTTTATAATAAGATGTAGGGTTTGGGGTAATGCATTTACCTTCTGTTTCCATGTCACACTGTATTGCATAACAACAAAAATAGAAGTGCTAATGGAAGGTGTTTGTGGAGACGTTATAAATGAAGAGATGGAGTAAGATCAGGGACAGATGAGCATGATTTAGAATTTATTTATGTTTTAAATTTTCCATACGTATGTTTAGAGTATGATGATCATACTTCTCAATGTGAACCCATCCTGTTCCCCCTTTTACTTCTAGCTTTATATCGCACATACATACATGATTTTATATGATTATATAAAATCTAGAAGCGACAAATGAGAGATCAGATACAATATTCATCCTTCTGAGACTAGGGAAGTTCATTCCATATGCTTACCTCCAGGTCTATTCACTTTGTTTCATGGTGTTACTCTTACTTATGGCTGAAAAGTTTCACACTGTGTATGCAAACCACATTGTCCTTGTCCAGGCCACAGTGGACAGCTATGTATGTATGTTAATGTGCTCTCCCAGTGATTTATGAACAACCAGGCATCAAAACCATGACTCAAATACCAGAGATTTGGACTTAGTAATATAAGCAAATGTGTTTTTTTTATTTTTAAGCCATAATTTGCTGAGTTTTTGCTATTTATTTATGACAAATAAATTTTTATTTTGTTTTAAACTGTTTGATCAGATAGACAATGTAAAGATAGTAACAGTAATGAAAGAAAGGAAAGTGTAGAATGATTTCACTACCTCCAAAATGATGCCCTAAAAGATGGTTCAAATATTACAGTCTCTGTGTGTATTAATCATTCGTCATTATTTATCTAGAAAACTTTAAATATAAAATAAATCATAATATCTCAAATGGGTGAAACTCCTACTATTTTGTTTTAATAAATAGAAATGCCCTAGATTAATGACAAATTTAATTATGGATGAGAAGACAATCTCCTTTAGAAATATGATGAGCCCCAGAGGTCACTAATCCTCTAACCACAGAGATGATGATAATATGTTCTGGTGACATATGTCCATTTCAGCATCTGGCATTTCTCTATATAAGTAAGCTTCATCCTCTCAAATAACCTTCTGTTCCTTCTTGATGGATGCAACCAAAGCTTCCAGCAACCCACATGTCCTCATTATTGAAAAAATGCAAAGAATATCATTATATATATTGAAAAGTAGCAAACTTTCCATATTCTATTATTTTACACCCTTTATTTTCTATTCTTCATGAGACCTACACCTATCTGCCTGTGATGATCAAAAAAATATCCATTCAAAGATGTTCACGCCAAATCCCTGGAACATGCATTACAAATGTGAGACCCGAGAAGTTTTATTGTATTTATACTGGGACATGAACCCAGGGGCTCAGCAGACCATATAAGGGCTGTATCACTGATCTGTACCCCAAATCCTCCTCCTCGGAGGATGAAAAGGTGTGAGAGTGGAGGAGCAGAGGTTGAAGCAAAGATAGTTTTGAAAGAAAGACTTGAGCCAAGGAATAGAAATAGCCTTAAAAACTGGAAAAGTCACGGAATTTCCTGAAAGAACACCTACCTGAGGCTCACTTTTAGATCCCTGATTTAGGAAACTCCCAGATAATACCATCTGTTCCAAGTCACTAAGTTTGTAACAATTTGTCATAGCAGACGGAGACTAATTCACAATTGATGTCCACAAGCTGCATGTTAAACAAAGACATCCAGTCCTCCCTTTGAGGTTCTTTGCTTCTATGAACCCTTGGGGAGTTCCTGCGGTGAGAGGACCTATCTGCGCATACATACTATGTGTTTCTTACCAGAGTCTTGCTCACTGTCCACCATGCATTATGCTCTGATAAAGCTCTGCCCTTTGTATCTGTCTAATCTACCCCGCATTTTGAGCTAGCACCAGAAGTTGCCTCTGCTTCTGATACCTGCCACATCAGCACAGATTTGTGATCTTCTGAAACACCCTTATCATCGCAGTCCAACTTCTGATATGGGAATTTTCACACAGTGTATTGCAAGAAATAACATTGGTAGATTAACATTTAACTGGTTCTTAGATGGGATTCTTCTTAGATCATCCGATTGCATGCCCGTTTTATCAGGACCTTTCAGTGTACCTAACAAAAGGCGAACACCTTGATTACCTCACCACATATTTCAGCTACAGCATCCAATTAATCCAAACCTCGAACATGTTCTCAAAATGTAGACTCCTGAATCCTGCATTCCTAGTCATGCAAGCAAACTTTTTGCTCCACCTTCTTTGAAGCTCATTTCTCAAATCTTTATTTCTCTTCACAAACCGGCTTCTTTCCAAGACTGACTGGCAGTGTGATTTGTCGTATCTTCCAGAAAAATTACCCCAGTCAATAATACAAGACTCTATGAAACCTAAAGGATAATTATGATACAGCAATCTAACACGAGTAAAATAGATTTGGGCACAATTTTGGATTTATTCCTTTATTCAAAACCTCCTCAATTACAATCACTCTTTCAGTTTTCAATATTTGTCAAAGTCTGGGTAGGTCGATAATAGCCAACAGTTCACATAGAGTAATAGTGTAATCAATTAATCTAAGCCTGGTCTACCAACAGCATGCTAATATTCTGTTAATTATTATAATTTTTATTACTTTTCCAAAACTTGCAATCATTTAGGTAGATGATAAGGTATAGTGTACATAAAGCAAACTGAATGTGTCTAAAGTATATAATCAGAAAATTTGATGTAATAAAATCAGAATAACAAATATGAGCTTTATTTTAATTTTCATAATCTCTCTCTGCTATCCCTCCCTAGTTTCCTAAACCCATTTCCAACTGGCATATATTTTTGTAGAGTAGCATATATTTTTGATAATCTCATGTAAATGGAATCATCCTATACACAGTTGTTTTGTCTTTATATGCTTTGTTTAAAAGCTATTGTGACATACATCATTTTACTATATATATATATGTATATATGTGTGTGTGTGTGTATGTGTGTGTGTGTCTTTTCTACATTTGGATATGGTATGGACATGGATATGTCAAATATGCATGCTTTGTCTGTATATATATAAACCCTAAATGTCCCAGCCTCATAGCTAAAACTTGAATTTATCAAACAAGGGCAGGGTCAGAATGAAGGAAGGAAAGACATATAGATATTAGGTACAGAAAATCTGGAATTAGGTAGAACATGTGCAAATTTATGGAGTAACACAAACTGCACAGCAACCCGGAGCCTCAGAAGATTCATTACATATAGACCAGGGGAGGTGTTGGCTAGGTTTGGTAGGAGGTCTCTGTAGGAGCAGTCTCAGGATGCAGACATCTAGAGGAAGCTGCAGTTGTTGGTTTTTGCACAAACTCGTCAATCATTTGTAAACACTCACACTTGAACACACTATTAACATTTGCAGTTGGACGAGAAGACGTTGTGGTCCCTCGGAACCTCATTCTCAGGGGCAGCATCAAAATGTGGCCAAATCCCTCGGGCCTAAGGCATGGGTCCTTGCCATGGCTATGTCCATACATATGATACACATCACTTCATCCGCTCCTTGCACATCTACTCAGGGATTCCTTCTCTCACCACACCTAAAACAACTTTTTTTTTTCTCTAAGTAAGTGACTCTGCATTTCAGTGGAAATCGGCTGAATTCACATGTGGTGTGCTGCTCCCGGACTTCCTGCTCTTCTGCCTCATTGATTCACTTCTCAGTCTTGATGCAACTGCCTCACTGTTTTGATTATGATCATTTTATAAGTCTTGAAATCGGACAGTTTGAATCTCATGATTTTGTTCTAATTTTTTAAAAAAAATTTAATAATTCAGATCCTTTGTATTTCATATAGATTCTAGAAACAGCTTGTTAATTCCATGATTGTTTTGCTGGCGTCTGGTTTTGTTTGCTGATACAGTCCAAGTTTCCCCTAGGCTCATGATATTCCTGCCTCTGCCTCTGGAGTTTTGGGATGACAGATGTATACCATCATGCCTGAATTTTCTGAGATTGTAATTGGGACCGTATTAACTCATAATATACCTGGATGAAATCACTATTTTAATAATATTGAGCTTTTTTATTCATGGCCAAGACATATCTTTTTTTGCTTTAAGTCATTTCAGTGTTTGATGTGAAATTTATTTGTATAAGCACATTAGATAAAAAGATTTGAATTCAAAACTAAAACGTCATTTTCGCAATTTGTTCCCTTCTGATCCAGAACTAGGAAATCACCTGTATAGATGGTTGGTTATTTAAGTAGGTTCTAAATATTCTTCTCCATGTACATGGTTGATTGCGGCTGACCTCAGAAATGCAGTCACTGCAGGAGGACCAAGACCGTACTGACATTATTTTTCTCAAGATCATAGATATACCATGGAGAATGCAACGAACGTACAGAGTGAGTTTCGGTGTAGCATGAGCAAAATAGCACGACATTGTCTCAAAGAGAAGGAGGGGTGGAGGCTGAAATACAGGGTGACCGCTTTGTGCTTTAATGCAGGCTAGTCAACAAAGCAAAAAGTAAAGAAAGAAGCCTCATTGCCCTCACCTTCTCCTCCCATGAGGGGACTGCCTTGAAGAAGCACGTCCTCATAAGTGCCAAGTCCTTGCAAGTCTGACCAATCAGATGAATCGTTGTTTCAGTGGGGTCCAATAGAAGAGAAGATAAAGAACCGAAAGGAATTCAGCATTACCCTCTCCCAGGAATATAACTGTTTTCACTCTAATGTCGACAAGGCAACTGATGCTGTCTCTCACACTTGGGCCTCCTCAAAATTCTGCTCGATTTGTAAAATACTTGCACTGAATTCGTAATGGAGAAATGTAAAGGAATAGGAATGAGATGAGATAAAAATAGTATTGGAGGGATATTTTTAAAGACATCAACATATGAATATAAGGGGATGGAAAGATGACTCAGTAGTTAAGAGTGCAGTATTGCTGTTGGAGAAGACCTAAATTCAGTGCCCAGCACCCATATCCAAAGGCTCACAGTCACCTATAACTTCACCTTGAGGGAAATCTGATGCCCTCTTCTGGCCACCAAGAGCACTGCATTCACATGAACCAATTTGCATGTTTGCACCTAAGGGTGCATGAGTGTGCACGTGCACACATGCATTTAAAAAATTTAAAAATATATGAGAATATGCTTTTTAAAGTACTTGAGATAAAAAACTTTAGCCTCATCCTATTTTTTCATTGATTTAGGAATAAAAGGTAATAATGAGGCTTGTACTCTGATTTACAGATTCTTAATTGATTAGTATTTTCTCAGTAAGTTTTTATTTGGATTTAGTGAGAGGATTTGACAGTTTACGAGAAATATATATATTCATCCTAGAAAACACTTAAAAATATTATTGTTCCTTCTTTCAGAAAATGCTAAAAAGGAGCCAAATCATTAGGGGTCTGTTGTATTTATTGCCAGATTGCAAGTATAAGAGAACTGGCCACTGGATTCCTTACTAGAAATGTACTGGGTTGTCCCTAATTGCCAGTAATAATTTCTTTCAATTTTAACATAAACAACTTTGAAGTTACATACTCTACAAGGCTATTTTCATCCTGCCTTTGACTGACTCTACGGGGGTCACGTGAATACCTTCACTTCCCCATAGTGATGCTTTTCATTTTATAAAGTGTGTAGCAAAGTTGTGTAATTTGGGCGTTCAGCTATAATCTCTACACTACGTGTTAGTAACGATAAGACCTAAGGTCAATAGGGACTCTGAGAGATGATAGCTTATAAAACAAATGTGTGCCCTTCAAAATTAATCATCAATGTACTTGTATGAGAGACCTTTAAAGGGGTCATTAAGTCATAAGGATTCTACCCTCGTTAATGGAAGGGTTTAGCCTACAAAGAATCAAGGGAAAGTAGTTGAACATGTTTTGCCCTTCCATCTCTTGTTATGTAAGTGCATAGAAAGAGGCTTCCCTCCAAATATGGAACGCCCTAATCTTGGCCTTCTCCCAGTCTCCAGGATTGTAAGAAATTATTTATAAATTCTGTGGGCTGTGTTATTTTGTGAAAGCAGCACAAATGGACAAAGACAGGATGTAAATGGTTACCAATTGAGATAATTCATGCTAGGGACTCATCAATGTATGGTCTATAGAAATTAATCAATACGTATTTTAACCTAAGAGATTCAAGAATTTACTTTTTGAAAATACATTGCAACCAAAGCAAAACTAAATTTTTGCAGCGGTAAAGCCAGGTTTGATCAGGAAAGAAAGGGAATAATTATTATTTACTATCACTGGCTTTAATGGAAAGTGTAGATGAAGGCACAGCCTCTAAGCTTTTGAAAAAAAATCTATTATGCTTTCCAATTTAAAAATCACAGCACTACAATGCTTGATATATGTAAGTCAGTAAATTGATGTTTGCACAGTCCGTTAATAAATGAATGGGCCTGAATGGGCTGTGGTATAGAAACCCAGTCACCTTGTGGGGACTCCTAGAGAGAAAGCTTTCCTGTTGGCAGGAAGCCAGCTTGGAAGTACAGAAGGTGTGTCGCTGTCCGCGGTTCTGAACTCTCCCTAGGTCGGATCTGTTCTTGTTTGGCAAACTGCTTTCTTCTCTCTCCACTCCAAAATCCCTTTCATGCAGTCTACTTTCAAGGCACGGAGACAAACACTCCCCATATGTTTCCCAAATGGGCTAATTCTCACCATCTCTGAATCTTTTAATGTTCTCAAGTCTCAATATCATTCCTGCTGAGCCTCAAAGTTCCCTACCTAAAAAATCATGGATGTATTTCATCTGAGCCTTGATTTTTAATGTGTTGGCCACCTGGAGTCCTTGGCTGTCATCTCAGAGAGGGGGGAAAAAACCCTCGGCCACACCTCCTTCTTAAAGAGTAGGCAAGTCTGCCAGCGGTTCTTTTTTAGAATCCCCGGAGGCAGCAGAACCGCACACTCTGGCTCCTATGGTCAGCCTGCAGCTTCCCTTCCTCTCTCAGCACCCCTGCCCTTACCCTGCCGCCCCACTTCCCAGTACAAAGAATCTTCAGACTCTCTAGACTCCGTTCAAAAATCCGGGGAGCCCTCTGGTGTAGTTACTTTGGCTCTTATGCCGCACCCTTAGATGCCACAGTCTAAATGCCTCATTCACTGAGTTCACTGGATCTGCTGTGCAGACAAACAACACGGTTTCCCCCCAGACACAACTCCTTCTTTTCCACTTGTCCATTCTTTCTGTGTTATTGGACCGAGGTTTACAGTGAAATGGCTTCTAAGCATCAGAAATCTAAAAGTACAAAGATATTCCCTGCGGGTTGTGCGTGTGTTGTTGTGTGTGTCCATCCGCGTTTATGCAAAACCTCCCAACGTCACACTTTGGTATCCGGACAGGCGCCTCGAGAAATCCCAGATCTTTTCAGGAATTCCCTCTACCCTGCCTTCTTCTTTAGTATCCTAAAAGAGGTAGGTCTGGGGCTTTCGCCAAACTCCTGCAGTGAGAGCCGCACACAAATCTGCTGCAGTTTTTCCTCCCCTGTTTGCTCCCAGTCCTTTTAGGCGAACAGTGTGGAGCGCAGGGTTTCCGTGCGTTTACCCTGTATCCGCACTGCATTCCCAGGCAGCCTTTCCCGGGATAGACCTTCTGCGGACCGACTGGCTCAGGTTCCGCCAGGGTGGTGGGTGGTGCTCTCGCCACCCCCTCCTTCCCTTGGGACTCGGGAGAGCTGCGCGCTGGGCAGGAGTGCGCGCGCGCGGGCTTGCTGGGGGAAATCTCCTTCCCAGAAAGCCGGTGAGAGTCGTTGACCGAGAGTATCCCGGGGCCCTGCAAAACCCACCAAAGCGTTAGACAGCTTCCCTAAAGAAAAACGGCGAATGAAAAACAAAAAGGGAAACCCGTTTCCCCTGAGGCCTGGGTTTCCGATGGTATCGGATCCTCGCGTAGCTGATCTGGTAGGGTTGCGCTTGGCCGCCTCTGGAACCCGGACTTAGAGCGACGGTTGCGAGAGGAGGGAGGTGAGGGACTTGCGGGCAAGAGTTGCACCTGGTCTGGGAACCTGCAAAGAGAACTGTGGGGGTAAGTAGCCTTTTCCTGGCATTCGAACAGGAAGGGGTAAAGAGGGGGGAGGGGGCAGGAGCGGGACAAAAAGGAGAAGCCAGGGAATGGATTGTGAAAGAAAAAAAAAAATCCTTCAAATTCCTCTGCAGAGGGAGAGAGAGCACAGCACAATCCTCTAAGGATGAGTCCCGCCCGGCTTTCCGTGCGGAACGAGCAGCAGCGAAGTTCTTTTAAAGAGAAAAGAAACTCCAAGCTCCTGGAAGGGAACCGGGGCAGCCGGGCGGGGTGGAGCTCCAAGGCTGGCGCCTAAGGTCCCAGCCGAGGCAGCGGCCACGGTGGCCTGAAGTGCTGATGCCGGGAGGCTGCTCCTTATGGCCTCGCCGCCCCACCCGGATCAGACTTTTGCCTCCGCCCCTCGGTGCCTAGCGGCCCGACTGACGTGGGGACTCCGGGTGGCGGCGCGAACGCTCACCTGGCCGAGCCTTCTCTCCCTCCTCCTCCTGCTCCCGCCCCCACCTGCCCTCCTCCTCTCCGAGTGGGAAAGCGTGGGGATCCGTAGGCGAGGAAATAACGACCCCTGCAGTTGCATTGCGGAAAATCTCGGCGGCGGCGCTAGTTGCGGGCAATGGAAGCAAGGCAACTGCGGGGTCTGGGGAGCCCTGGAAAATAGCAGAAAAGCAGAAAGCGCGCGTGCAACGTGGGGAGTCAGTGAGCCCCTCGACGCGTCACTGTCCCGGGAGCCCAGCCTCGGGCTCGGCGTCCTGAAAGCATCGCCCAAACCCGGCTCGGAGGCGGCAGGCGGAGCGCGGACTTGGGGAGCAGGGAGGGTCAACGGAGGCTGCTGGTGGCCGGTGTTTCCGGGCAATAATCCCCGCTTCTCTTTCTTTCTCTGTGTATCTTGTCTGCTCCTCTCTCCCCACCCTCCGGAATCAGGAGAACCGGCCAGATCGGAGCCAGTCACCATCCTCTGACCATGCCCCGTTGAAGGGGCAGACTTCGAGGGCAACTTGTCGCGGACTGCCTGGGTTGAACTAACGTACGGGAAGAGATCGAGAGCCCGGAACTGCACTGCTTGGCCCGGTGGGGGGCTGTTGTCTATGTCTTCTTGGGGCGCCCGGCGGATCGGGGTCTCGGTTTTGCAGGAAGAACCCAGAGCTGGTGGCTTCAGGTGGCTGACACCGCCACCACCGCGGTCGCCGCAAGTGTTGTTTCCACCTTTGGTGAGAGGAGCAAAGACGCAAGAGCAGGGAGACCTCCGAGGCAAAGAGGCATCGGACATGTGTCAGCACATCTGGGGAGCACATCCGAAGAGCCCGAGGGGAGATTTGCCGAAACAATTCAAACTGCGTTATTGATCTTGGGGGTGACTGCCCCTGGCCGGCTGTAGGGTGGGAGCGCGAGTGTGCGCTCTCTGGAGAGTGTGTGAGTGTGTGTATGTGTGTGCCGTGTCGGGCTCCCCCTTTCCCCCCTGTTTTCCCGTCGAGTGATGCACCTGGAATGAGAATCAGAGGATGGAAATAGTCTGGGAGGTGCTTTTTCTTCTTCAAGCCAATTTCATCGTCTGCATATCAGGTACGGGACGTGCTGGTGTCATGGGCGGGTGGTGTGTTCTGTGGTGATATTTGAAATGTATGAGGTTTTATCCTGTGTAGATTTAGGGCGGGAAGTGAAGAGGTGGCACAGCCCTTTTTCGTTCTGTGGCTTGGCTGTCTTCAGAATCAAAAACCTTCTAAGCCCAAGGGTGTGTACATGGCTCTCTCTCTCTCTCTCTCTCTCTCTCTCTCTCTCTCTCTCTCTCTCTCTCT
>NC_022014.1:69049975-69142863 GCF_000317375.1 Microtus ochrogaster
GTGTGTGTGTGTGTGTGTGTGTGTGTGTGTGTGTGTGTGTGTGTGTGTAGGTGTTCTGCTGTGGGCAAGATCTCTGAGGCGTCCTGGAAGGGAGAAGGGATGGAGACTGAAAAAAAGAGGCAGATGGGTGTTGATTTTCAACTGCTTTTCTGGCTGAGAACTCTGGCGCCGAAATCTGAGCCTTGGCACCCCCACCCCCAACCCCAACCCCTGGCTTCCAAAGTTCCCAAACTCAGTGGTTTCTGGCTGGCAAAAATGGATGCAGAGCCTTGCTCTGGTATCTAGGCACTTTAAAGAGCCTGCAGGAAGATGCAGGACTGAGGAATGCCAGGATTGACTGGAAGGATGTGGAAGACCTCTCTGCCTTCCCCAGATGTTGAGAAATGTATTGTGGTGTTGGAAATCCAGTGGCAGCCCAAACACACCTGAAGCAATACAGTGTTAGTAATGCTGCTGTAGTTGAAAGTCTTAATTCCCAGTAGCAAGGATGTGCTGGCTCAGGAGCTGATCACAGGCTACTTGTGCCAGCGTTTTTCGTTTTTTTTTTTTTTGTTTGTTTAGTTTTTGTTTGTTTGTTTTTAATGAAAACAGAGGGTGCTGAGTTATCTGGGTTAGGGCTTGTGCCTGCCTGTTTCTGAGTATTGTGTGTTGGGAGGAACTGTCATTTCCAAGATGCATGTTTCTTGGTGCAGGAATTTAGGGTTGGAGGGAACTGTGTAGATATTCCCCAGTCCTTTGGCTCCTCCCACTGACCAGCACCCACTCCATTTCCCTTGCATCTGCCATTGAAGCACTCAGGGTGTAGCCCATTTGCAGCTCTCCCCTCTGCCTGCATTCCCTCTGCAGAATTAGGTACTGAGCCAACTTCCCAAAAAGTCTCCGTAGGTAGATGAGCAGATACACATGAGCAGCATTGGAGTAAGGCAGGTTTCCTGCCTCCTCCTTAAGCCCTTGACAGTCTCCTCCCCCTAAATCAGACTATCAAGAACCCTTGTGTATTTTCTTTACTTTGGACCCAGTTCTAAAGACTGCTGTTTAATTTCAATCTTCTCTAAAGATGGAATGGGAATCTGTTATGTGAAATCATATTTGGGGCTTGGCCTCCCTACTAAGAAACATGTCACCATAGTGAGTTCTATTCACATAGCAGGCAAGGGAAGTCTGGGATCACTCCCCCTCCACAATGGGAATTCTGTTACTCTATTGTGTGTCTTCCAGTATAAATATTGAGGTGACTCGTGAGGGTTTGTGAGTCCTATGCCAGGGGTAGCCTGGGTGGCAGCTCATAAGACCAGATTATACATCTTTCACCGTATCTCTCCCTTTTTCTCTTTCCTACCTCTCTCTCTCTAGCATCATAAATCATTTTTAGAAGAGCCATTTAAGTTCTTGTAAGATTGGGTAAAGTCTAACATTCGGTGAGGAGCTGGGCTTCCTTAAGCATCCTATTCGTCTCAGTCTGGACCATAATCTTGCCTAGCAATGACATGGGGGTAAGAAGCTGAGCAGGAGTCTGTTTTTAGCCTCAGAAAGAGTTATTAGTGGGAGACCTGGCCTGGCTGCATTTGATTTGGTGTGTCAGCAGCTAAATTATTCAGGTAGAAACATGAGGAGGAGGGTTTTTTTTTCCACCCCAGAAGTGTTATGGAGTGTGTGGCCTTTCACATGTACTCACTAAATAATCATCATTGCAGTGTAGTGACAGGAATAAAAGTGTAAGCAAAATTGGTCGCTATTAGCTAGACAGAAAACTGGGTTACCACTCCAAGTGTTCAGTTAGGGTCTGCACTGATTTACACTTCGTGAAGATATGTAGGCAAAGATGCAGCATTCTAGGTTTTGTATTTATACACCACACATTTGACTTCAAACGCCCATTCTGTCTCTGAAAGCAGGGGGTTTCCTCCTATCGGCACAACTGTATATCCAGTGAAGTTCATTTATGTCTAAATTATGATTAGTAATATAATCATGACTCACGATTGCCACAGTCTGGGGACTTCAACTTTTTTCTCTTGCCATCTGACAGCCTGAGGATGTGCTGGAATGTGATGTACCAAGGTTGACTAAGTGTGCCTCAGAGAGGGCTTAGTGGGTCTTTCATTTCAGCTTCCATGATTTGCGGTTTTAATTTACTCATGAATGAGTTTTACTGAAAGAAACAAAATCCTCTGATCATAGAATTTACTATCATGCATTTTAAAATATAAATGGGGTGGGAGCACTTTTTCACCATCTTAGGGTAGCCACTCTGACCAATAAACAGGTGCTAACCCATATTATATTACCAGACAGTGAAAGATGAGGCACCACTAGGCTTCACTTCATTGTTGAGGAGCATAAAGCTGGGAAAGGCCAGTAAAAACCTACAGTATAAACATTTTGCAGGAGGAAAATACTAGTAGCAACTTTGCCTATGGAAGGTATATGTAGTATGTGTAGTAGATTTCATTTGGTAGCTTTTGCTGTCAAGAACACTCTGGGCTTTGTAACTGAGCATTTTTTTAACCCAATGTTTCACCTCTCTCTCTCTCTCTCTCTCTCTCTCTCTCTCTCTCTCTCTCTCTCTCACACACACACACACACACACACACACACACACACACACCCCAAGGTGTTTCCTCTCTGCATTATGTCATATAAAATATAGATACCAGGACTTGGTCTATTTGGTAGTTCTGCTGAAATAATCTGGTTAGCAAAAGGACTAAGAGCCCATTTGGCCAGGGTTAGCTTGCTGCTGAGTAAGGAGCATGCATATCTTCCACTGGAAGGATCATACCAATTCTGGCAACTTAGTGACAGCACAACAAGGCTTAAAAAGAAATACCGTGGCCTGGGAATTAAACGCAAATATCATTTGGTTAAAGATGTAAAGTAGCAGGGATCTGTAGAGAGACCAGGGAGGGAAGCAGGGGGAAAGAAGGTTGAGAGGGAGAGAAGAAAGGAGGGAGGCAGAGAGAAATGAGAATGAATATGCTTTCTCTCTGTGCATAGAGAACCATTCCCTTCCTTCCAAGGCAGCTCAGATCAGCAAGAATGAATACTGAGAATTGGAAGGAGAGCGTTTCCTAGTCAAAAGACAGCTGCCTGATTTAATTTGTATGTTGTACTCCACTTCCCTGCTTATGTAACTTCACTATGTGCCAGTTTGTTCATAACAGCAATAGCCATTTAGTTATGAGACACCAACACACATTGTAAATTTAATATGGATGTTTTGGTTTATTCCTTCTTAGAATTTGTGGTGGGGGGATGTAATTTTATAAGTAGGGCATTTAGAGAATTCACATTTAGGTCTGAGTAAAAATACCCATATATCATTTAAGTTTTAGGTCAAGACTTTGCTCAAGTTTGATTATTTTCTATTTATTGGATTGTCTTTAATTTTGATGTATCTGACTGGAGGAATAAAATTATGCTAAATGAATGTTCCTCTTCAAGAACTTGGGAGTAAAAATTTCATGCAATTATACTGTAAAGTTAGAAATGTGGTAGCACTTGAGTTGGATTTAAATCTGTCCATCAAACAAGTGGAATTATTATGTAAGTACCTCCAGAATCTTCTAATCATCATTCACTATAAGCAAATACTCCATTTCTAATCTAAACACTAAAATTGTTTTATGTGTAGAGAATAAATAATAGTAGGATGGAACATTATTATATGGCTTCGATGAGACAGTAAATGCTATTTAATCCTTTTTCGCTTAGCGTAGTATCTCATGCCTAGCAGACATACATGAATACCAACTCTGATTTATTTTATATCAATGTAGCTATATGTAGATTTGATTCACATAAAGTTGAACTTTACTTTCTTCCCTGTTGGCTTTATTAAAATCAAAATGAATCACCAGTCAAGGACTAGGGAGATGGCTCACCTATTAAAGTCCTTGCTGCACAAGCATGGCTTCCCGAGTTCAGGTCTTTGGCGCTCCTGTAAAGGCACAGTGACATACATTTGTAACTTCCATACAAGAAAGCGAGACGAGCAGGTCCCCTGAGCTCACAGCTGAGGCATCTTAGCTGAATCAGTGAGCTCCAGGTTCAGGGACAGACCCCGTCTCAGAAAACAAGGTGGATCGAGACCAGCCTGGTCTACAGAGCTAGTGCTAGGACAGTCTCCAAAGCCACAGAGAAACCCTGTCTCGAAAAACCAAAAAAAAAAAAAGAAAGAAAAGAAAAGAAAGAAAATAAGGTGGAAAGCCATTTAAGAAGGCTCCCAATGCTGACCTCTGACATCTCCATACATGCATATAAACATGCACGTGTATATGAATACCTACCTACATATAACACGCACACACACACACACACACACACACACACACACACACACACATCAGCCAGCATATTTTGTAACATACAGAATGAACCCCACTTTCAAGAAAGCCTTGGACAAACCAGTATTGTGTCTTTATCGACTTCCTCATGAAAACAAGCAGCATTAGATATTTTTTTAATTTTCTTTACTTTGCATTCCAGCCACAGTTCTCCCTCCCACCCCTCCTGCTGCCCCTCTCTTCTCCTCCCCTCTAACTCACCCCATTCACTCTTCCCAGTGCATAAGGGTTTCCATGGGAAGTCAACAAAGTCTGACATATTAAGTTGTGCCAGGACTAAGCCCTTCCCCAACCCTACATTGAGGCTGAGCATGGCATCCCAACATAGGGAATGGGCATAGAGCATTAGATTTTAGCGTATCATAGGAATGCCCCCTACTCATTCCTTTTACTCAATATTAAGTGAGATAAGGCTTGGGAAATCTTAAGTATTAGCTAGTCACCGTGTAGTTCTTATTGCCAAGATCAACAGGCTTTCCCACATTCTTCTTATGCTTTATAGATTAGTATAGACTCCTCTTTAAAGTTCTTCCAAATTGGAAAACTGTGTATGCACCCACTATAACTTGAAATAGGATATTCAATTAAATAAAATTGAGCCCCTCCCCAACAGGCTGTCATTGTGTCATTAGCAATATGATGTCTTTAAATCATTTTCCTGTGTGATGTCATAGTCAATAATGAACAGATAACCATCATCCTAGATGAAAATCTCCAAGCAGTGGGAATAGAGAACATTACCAGGTAGTAGGAAATCCCAAGAAGGGAAGAGAAATGTCCATCTGGAGAAATCTTCCCTTGGGTGAGGAGAAAATTGACTGACATATGAAGAAAACAGGACAAAATATCTTGTCTCATCACCTGCATACATTTTTTTTTAATTTGGATTTGAGATTTCCATTCAGAAGAGAACCAAATGTCATGTGTCCTTAAAGGAAGACTGCGAATGTCAGAAGGTTCACCCCACAATCCAGCCCTACTCTAGTCATCTGTATGGTGCAGGCAATTGACTCTACTTCTAATCTCTGGGTTCCTCATACGTCCAACACAATTTTTATTTGCATTGTCTATTTCGGAAAGACTGTTTGAGGCAACATCAGAAATGATAAAGCATCCTTCAAGCTCTGCATATGTCAAGTGCTCATATTATTGGATGAGCCAAGATTAAAATGCAAGACTGAGAGGTGCCCAGAGAATATGGAGTGATATAAAAAGATATGAACATGCTTAATTGCTTAGACTTAATTTTGTATAATGCATTAATTAGTATGTCTAATGTTAGAAAACAGTAGGAAAGATAACTAATTGTCTAATACATGGTGTAAATACTATGGATAGGGAAAACAGGACAATGAAAGAAATTGAAGGTATTGGGCTGGTGTTAGAGTTTGGAATAAATGAAAAAGACGTCACATTAACAAAAGAAACACATGAGTGAGCGGATGATCAGCAGACCTGCAGCAACAGAAATACGAGATTTGCTTTGAGAGACACTAGAGTGTCAGAAAGAGCCTTCTTATGAAGCTAAAATACTAGAAAGTACCACATACAAATGCAGTTTGGCATTTTTTATGTGATGTTAATGCTATACAGCATCACATTAATTCAATGAATTGAAATCATTTCATACTTGTTCACAATTCTAATTGCCTTGGGTCTAGAGTTAGTGTAGACCACTTCCAGTTACTGCCATACTTGTCATAGTTTGTACTCATTTGAGAGTTTTATGACAGAGAGGAAATTGAGCTTTCTCATGTGTATGAAGAAATATGTAGTTGACATTACCTGGGGTTATCGTTGCAACAAGGAAACTATAAGGATAACAAAGCAGGTTTGGATGAATAATAACATCTGGAGTGTAATAGCTAAAGGCCAAACTGTATGTGAGAAAGGACAATATAGGCCATGGAAGCCAACATGTGAAGTACGAGTTTTTTAGTCACTCTCTGGTAGGTCATTATGTAGTAGTACTGGAGAAATAAAGCAGACTCAGTAGGCCTTCCTCTCCTCATCCTTAAAGTGAAGATTGAAGAAACACACATAATCTTCCTTTGTGCCTGGTATACAGTAGTTGCATAGTGAATTGAAGCTATCCCCCACAAATAACTATACTTCATTGTGACTGATATCAATAATAACCATTGCTACTAATATTGAAAATGGTTTTTGTAAATGCCAAGTAATTTTTAAGCCATGTTCTCTGTTCAATAGCATTTACATATGCATATGTAACATATATTACTGATAGATTATTAGTAGTATATTATTAATGTATATATATAAAAAACAAAGATGAACCATGTCTGTTTCTGAGTGTTTATAGGACAATGCATTCTGCATGATCGACATTTATAGTATATACTGAGGGTAAAGGAAAAACAGTTAGCTCTTGGTCTATGTAAGCGATGAAGGGAAAGATTTATAAAGATGAAAATATTTGAAGTAGAAAAGTACATGGGATTTCAAAGTAAAGGGCAAGAGGGAAGAGGAAAACCACAAGGAAATAATAATATGTTCATAGCACAAAGCAAAAATGTCAAAAGTGCAGTGAACTGGGCATATGGACTCAAGGGGTTGGAATAATTGACTGGAACTAAGGTTACAAACTAACCTGCACTCTCAAAGAAAGTCTCTCAAGCTGAGATGAGATGTTGAGACCTTAGTATTTTTGTTGCAAGAAGCTCAAGAAAATGTTGTAATCAATTTTGTTCGTGACTTAATAAAATATGTTTGTACTTTGAGCATAGGAAGCAAGAGCCTAAAAACTAAGCTTCCTCTTCATTTCTTACCACTTTTATTCTTGATGACAGAACCCACAAAATTATCTTTTTAAAATCCCATCCATAGCTACACAGTGAGTCCAAGTCTCACACAAAATAAAGAAGCCACCACCAACAACAACAAAAATCTTTTCCCCCAAAGTCAGTGAGACCAGTGTGTCACATTCTGAGTAGCAGGCCAAACAGAGAAGTCATGTCCTAACACTTGGAACCCAGCCTTTCTTTGAATTTTAACCCTTGGTATTTGCATATTAAACAAATGAAAATATATCGATTTTTTTACTTGAATAACAATGATTGTACTTGTTAATTAGTTGAAGGCAATGAAGGAAGAACTATGTACACATGTATTTGTGTACCAGCATTTGAAAGGCAGAGGCAGGTGGATCTCTGTGAGTTCGAGGCCAACCTGGTCTACAAAGCTAGTTCCAGGACAGCCAGAGCTGTTACACAGAGAAACCCTATCTCAAAAAAAAATAGCCTTAGGCCACACTGTCAGTGTTACCCTTGCACAAAACAGATGGTAAAACCACTACCCAATATTCTACAGCAGTTTTTTACCTAACTACACTAACTACACTGTGCATAAATCTTGTTTCCAGTCTATTTTATGCTCACTTTGGAAAACATGTTTATGATCCACCAAATTATATGTCAATTGTACCCTTCCAAGGGTAAAGTTGCTATGGCAATGATAGACAGACAGACAGAAAGACAGAGAGACAGAGATTAGATAGATGATAGATAGAGAGATAGATAGATAGATAGATAGATAGATAGATAGATAGATAGATAGATGATAGATAGATGATAGATAGATAGATAGATAGATAGATAGATAGATAGATAGATAGATAGATAGATAGATATAGATGATAGATAGATACAGACCTGAAATGAAAAGAGTGTTCTTTCTCCACCTAATTGCACAAAACTTTGTAAACACAAAACTCAATAAACTGTTGAGAGTGCCCTAATATTTCTAGGCACTTGGAATCAGTCAGAATAAAGTGCTGAAATTGCCCTCTAAAAACTTCTTAATTAGTAAGAGATGGTTCTTAAGGTATTAGCAGTCTATAAAACAACGCGATAAATATAGTAATAAGGATTAAAAAACTGAGAACAGAGAGGTAATACCTGATTTATTTAGCATCTGGAAGGGGAAAGGAGAAGGGAGTAGGTATCTGTAGGATGCCTGGGCCAACCCTTGATGTTAAGTGTGGTCTTGAAAGACTTTTGCTGATTAACCGGGGGGGGGGGGGGGTGAGGTGGAGCAGTGGTCAAAGGAGCCAGCATCTGCAAAGCAGAGCAATGAGAGGTCACTGTGAGTCCAGTGGGTGTCCCAAGGGTAATATTACAACCAGAGAGCGGAGTGTGAGGACAAGGTCAAAATGGAATTGTGTTTAAGAAGCATGGCTTTGGTAACAGTGACATTTTGTAAATAATGCCAGAGAAGACTGCCCTGTGCCATTCGGTGTCAGGAAGGTCTCCATTCGAGACCCAGGAGGGTGTGGTGTCTGATCATTCAATTCAAAAGAAACAGCCCAGTCAAGGAAATGCTTGTGGCAGTGGTCTAGTCATGCTCCATTTTGCTGAGATCACTAAGCATTTTCCAATATTGTCTCTTGTTCCAGGTGACCTCCCAGGAGCTTTTCAAGAAGCTCACATATAGATTACAGAGTTTAATCTCCTTCTGTAGTTTACTGCTAGGTTTCTCTACTTTAGGGAAAACAGCTAGAAGCCTATTGGTCTACCAAGGGTCAATGTCTGAGGTATCATCTAATCTGCTTTGCTATTGAACAGTTCCTTGTTTCTTTTCATTTTGCTGTTTTCATCTCAAGTAATTTTTTAAGCATCACTTAAAAAGGATCTCCAGCATGCAGTTTTGGGGAGGATCTTGCAGTCATGAGAAATAGTCTAGGACCACTATAATCACTCTTTATTAGCAGGATTGGGCTGTTAATAGGGTCTCCAGTCTTTGGGGTTGATTACATTTGCATGAAGGAGCCATCAGATGGCAGGGGAGACATGATCCATGGTTATGAAGGAGACAGCCTACAAATGTCTTTGCCGCCTGGTCCGGGAAAGGTGACACCTTTGTCACAGCAGATGCAGAATTCATCCTTAGCTCTGTCCAATACTTCATGCCCAGTGGCTAAAGGGGCTGGCAGTAGGAAATGAAGCTTGTGACTTTCACTTCAGTTTTCCAGAGCCAAGTTTTGCTGGCTTTGCAATACATTTGGCAGTGATGTCAGAGTTGGAATAAACACGTTTACTGGAGGATATGAGTCAACACATTTCCATTCTTCTCCTCCTCCCTGTGTCCTCCCTACATACTCTGCTCCCTTTTACCCTCAGTGAAAATAATCCTGATGGCAGCACTTAAGGAGTGAGCTCAGCCCTTTTCTCTGAGGTTGGGATTAACAATAAATGACCCCCAGGGCTCTAAAAAATCAATGCATATCTACAGCAGGTGTTTGTTTTGTTTTTCCAGTGTTTAATATGTTTGTCCATTCATAAACAAAAGCCAATGAGAAGGTGCCTTTTGTAAGGTTTGAAATGGCCCAGCCATGTGATAAAATGCAGTGAGCAAAAAAATCTTGGTCTCTGTAGAAAGTCTATGTAATGCTATACAAATATTGCAGTTTGCATTTCTTATTGTCCAGCCTGGTGCCTAGCGTTTAGAAGATGCTCAGGAATGAACATATTGATCGATACATAAATGAATAGAAAGGAGTGGTTTATAATTACTTCTTAACCTCGTAAGAAAGAAGTAACGCAGTAGGGAGGAGAGGCAAATCAAACAGTGTATCAGTTATCCTTTTGCTTTGCTGCAGGTAGATTTTCCAGTGTTCGAGGACTTAGAGAAAATAAGGAGCAACCTGTTGGATGGCTTACTGTTTCTTTCTCACAATGAACTCACAGGCTTTTCTGGACAAACTATTTTTATTTGAGGCAGGTACTCACATTTGCTTAAAATGTGTTCCAGCTACTTTGTGTTCTGTGACACTGTAGGAAAGCTTTGAACTTGTCATGAGAAATCCATGTGCATCTATTTAAGGGGTATCAAGGATTTATTAAGATATGAAAGGGGGGAATACACTCATGCATGCAGGATATGGTAAATCCAGTTACAGAGTTCTTGGAAAGCTGAAGACCGATTACACACTACTTCACATCACCTGACACGGTCTTCAGCACCCAAGAGAAAGCAACCACTCTCCTTCCTGTTTTATAAGAGGTCATGTAGACAGATAAAAAGCATTAACTCTATTGGGCCAGACAGCCCCAGGTCATGGACAGAATGAATACCCAGTACGTGAACTCCTGGATTTGTAGATTTAGTATTGTTTCTTTATCTGTATCCTCTCTGTCCCTGGTAGAGATTGCATGATATACCATGTTTTCCATCATGAGAGAAAGCAGTACACGAGGGAGATCACTCACTGTCTTTCAGTTAAAACTTTCCTAGAGGGTTCAAAGGAAAGGGCCCCATGCTTGAGTCTTGATACAGAGAATTACAGGAACCGACTCTGATGGTTATGATGTTTCCAGACTTATTAAAAAAAAAGTGTTGTTTCTCATGTTATTTTTTATACTGCCATGTCTAAATACCTGACAAGAGTAACTTAAGGAGAGAGCAGTTTATTTTCTCTTGGTTCTGGGACACAGCCCTGTCCAGCCAGGATGCCATGGAAACAGGAGTGTGAGGCAGCTGGTCCTATGACATTTGTAGCCAGGAACCAGAGAGCAGTGCATGCTGGTGCCCAGTTTGCTTCCTTCTTCTTATTGAGTATGAGAATCCAACCCATGGGCCAATGATGTCCTTATCCAGGGTGGAACTTTCCCACCTCGATGCTCCCCTCTACAGATACCCCCAGAGGTTTTGATTCTGGGTGATTCTAAATCTTCTCAAATAAATAATCAGTATTAGCCATCATGCGTGTTCTCTGGCCTTTTGTAAAGAAGAATGACTGCTTCTTAAGAGAAAAAAAGAACCATCAATAGTCTTGGATGTGAAGCAAATGTGTGGAGCTGCTGTTTGGGGTAGCCATTCTCCTTTTCCTCTAATTGATCCTAGTAAGTATGTGGAAATGGATTACTTGGAAAATTCCTGTTTTGTTTCCTTGCTATCTTAGTTATAGGGAAGGGGGTAAGTAAGACTCAAAACTTTTTTGTGTTCACTTCTTATCTCAGAAGTACATGTTTAAAAATTACACTGCTGGTCAAGAGGTGAAGTATCTGAGGGCACTCTTGTCCCTGGATATGAATAGTGATGTGTTATTGGCCATCTAATTCATGACAATAACCCAGCTCTCAGTTGCTGTGATTCAAACCCATATAGAATAAAATACAGAGTGGGAAAGTCAGTTTTTTTTCATGTCTGTCACAAGTCTTATCCCTGATTTTCCCTTTTGGGGAAGTTTTTTCTGGCTTTTTAGTTTGTATCAGTGCAATGCTATGCCTAAGTGATAGCTATCCGTCATCTTGGGGATAAGAGTGGGTGTGGTCTTTGATGTTCTTTCTCTTGCTTTTGGAATTGCTGGGGCTAGAGTTTGTGTCAAATAAAGTGTTGTATTATGCTACTCTTACAGGTAAGACATGTTGAGTGAACTAATGGGTGAATGTTGGGCTAAGCATCTACTATTTAGGCTAATTGTGTATTCAAATGAGATGCTCTTCATTGTGTGGCTTACAAGACAGGGGTTACAGAAGTGTCATGCAGCCACAAAAATGATTGATGTTGTGACTCACTCGGTGTATTTTAATGCTAATAGTGCATGAATGTCAAAAAATTAGGAAAAAAGTGTTTCTCCCTCTATAGACAAAATTTGTGCTTACCAAAGTTTGAAGGTACAACTTTCCAACATTAATATATATGTGCTTTTAAAAAACTTTGTATCTCAAGTATGGTCTCCTGTTGCTTCTTTATAGGAAGTCTTAGAATCAGAAAAATCCCAAAGTCAGTAGATTAACCCTTCGAAACGTCTTGTTCACATGAATTGCTCAACTGGCATCAACAAGTATGAGTGGCAGTTTGAGGTCCCCTAGCCTAGCTTTGTGCCCGGCAGCAAAGGGCCAAAAGTTTGCTGAACAATTAATTTCTGAGTTAGAGTTTTATTGCTGTGAAGAGACAGATGGTCACAGCAACCCTTACAAAGTAAAACATTCAATTGGGGCTGGTTGCGAGTTCAGAGGTTTAGCCCATTGTCATCATGGCAGGAAGCAGGATAGCAGAGAGGCAGCTGAGAGTTCTCCCCATGGATTGGCACCAGCAGGGAGAGAGAACCACACGTGAACTTGTAAAACCCCAAAGCCCACTCACTCCCAGTGACACGCCTCCTCCAGCAGGGCCACACCTTCTAATTGTGTACTCCCTGTGAGTCTTTGAGTACCATTTTCATTCAAACTACCACAATTAGCTGCTATTATTTCTTGTCATAGTTTTATAATCATACATCTAAAACATTGTCTTTCAATAATTATTTTCCATTATTTGGTGACATGTTCTTTCTAGTTTATTCCCTTTTGCTAGTTTTTCATATCTATAGATACTTAATTCTGTTGAATTATTTCTTTAATATAATTCTAACAAATTGCAATTTCTCACAAAATTCTGTCTGGCTTTGCCATGATAACCTGACGTGTATGGTTCTAGGTGTACAACAAATTTGCTGAGAGAGTGTGCATATAGTATAGTCAACTCCCACAGATCATTTTAACAATGATAACCCCTGCCTTGAAAGTTACTTAACCAAAACTGAGTATCTCTGGCATTAAAATGTTACTGTAATTCCCAAATCAGAATCCCAAATCAGACAGGAAACTGTATGTGAGATCATGTGTCTCCCTTGGGTCTTGAAGTTTGCTACTTAGGCAATATTCCTGGTGCATATTGTTATTGTGACTGAAGGTGAGAGAATAAGCTGGTTTGCAGAAAATACTATAGGGATGAGAGTTAAGACCTGACATAATTACTGTTAACCTGCTAACTATGTGTGGCAACGTTAGTCATCCACCACTGCTTTGATTCTTACCGGTTTGTTTGTTTGTATTTTTAATCAGGATCCTACTCTACCTACCTTGGGCACTTTAGAGTACTAAGAAGATTTTGAATAAAGTTTTGACTGTTGCTAAACTTCTCCAGGTCTTAAAAAGCCAAAGTAGAAAGATTTACATTGTAGAAAAACCTCTCGTGTGTGTATGTGGGTATATACGGGGGCTATGTGTGTGTACCTGTGACTGTGTGTATCTCTGTGTGTCTGGGTATCTCTCTCTCTCTCTCTCTCTCTCTCTCTCTCTCTCTCTCTCTCTCTCTCGGTGTGTGTGTGTGTGTGTGTGTGTGTGTGTGTGTGTGTGTGTGTGTGTGTGAATGAGGGCATGTGCATGCCATGACACACATGGTGTAGAGGTATTAGTCCTCACCTTCCACTTTGTTTGAGACAGAGTTTTTTTATTATTTTTTTTTCTGCTCCATATGCCAGGCTAGCTGACCTACAAACCTCAGGTGATTCTCTTTCCTTCACCTCCCATCTCCCCATGGGAACACAGCATTACCAACACGTGTACTACTTGGCCAAACTTGAAGTTGTTCTGGGGATTTGAACCCATATCCTTGTGCTTATTGTATCCAGCACTTTTATCCATTGGGCTATTTCCTCAGCTCTAGGCAGAACCGTGAGACTGTCAACAGGAAAGTTATGAGTGACTTCTTAGACAGGAAAGTTTCCTCCATTAGATATTAATTGTAAGAGAATAGCCTAAACTAGATTTGCAGAATGGTGACACTGTAGTCTCTTAGCAAGACCCTGGGTAGTAATCTAAGGGTATATACTATTTGCTTATTTTTAAAAAAATTGTTGAAAGCTTTGCATATTATTTTTGTTTTCTAATTCACTCTCAATTCTACTAATATTATATGACCTCATCTCTGAGTAAGTCCTATGACCTAATATATGACCTGGGGTTTATAGTATCTGTCTGTGATGTTAAGGGAGATTGACATTTAAAAATGCAGCGTGCTACTTGAGCTATAGATTGCAGTTGGTACATTAGTAGGCTTGCTAATTGTTATGGTGGAAGCTAAAAGAACAAAAGACACATTGAATAAAATTTGGAATTCGGCAATATTGTGTAAAACACGGGGATTAAATGAGCCAATGCATGTGAAAGTATTCAGCACAATGCCTGTGCATAGCACATAATCAGTTAAGGTTGGTTGGATATGATTCACTTAGGGAAACTAGGATAGTTGGGGAATATGTTATAGGTACGAAGAGGCAGGACAATCATAGTTTTCCCTAGAATAACCTTCTGAGACAGTTTGCTGGGTCTAACCCTCATTTTTCTCTATTTTCTTTTTATTTAATGGACACGTTTTCATTTTTAACTATGCTTTAAGCCTATCAGGATTTTTTAATGTGTGTACAAGCCCAGCTTTGAAAGGAGAGGCATAAGAAGAACCCTGGGTCAAAGAAATTTTGTACTGCCTTTTCATCATCACCACCATCATCATCATTATCATATTTAGTAAATGTTGACTTGTTGAATGGAGCAATAAAGAAATCAAGCATCATATACCAATCCATTTTAATAGAAAATAGAATAGTTGACCTCACATGCTCAAAGACTGTCACTCACTTTTACTGAAAACTGACTGCTTTATTTTCGTTCATGGCTCAGTCTTGCCGGCTTTCTCTAAGTATTAATTTGTGCACATGGCAACCTTAAACATGTTTTCTTCAATCGGTTTGCAAATGAAAACATAGCTTTGATTTGTGTTTAATATTCACTTGGGAGAAGGATTTTTTAAATGACAATTAAATGCTGGGCTAGTGCTGGCATTGTGACATGGCTCATTTTTAAATATTAGGTCTGAAAGATTCAGCAAAAAGGCATAAAAGGAAAACCAACAAGAAATAGGGCAGATGATAAATGCTGCCTGTGCTGATCTTAAGTAAAGACACAGTAAACTGTGGCCTAAGTATTTCTCTAGGGAGCCTGCTTTAGAGATTTTTCTGAACATTCAGGCTTTGTGTGAGATTTCTCTCCAATCACATTGGCAGAGGCTGGATTACAACTGAGAGTGCAGAGACTAATGGACTGTTAAGATTAATCCACTAAACCTACTCCTGTTTCCCTTAAATTGATTGAACTTAGGGAAGCTGAAGACATACCCACACCCACCGTCCTTGTGTTAGATCTGCATGATTTAATGAGATCCAAGAGCTTTAAAGGACGTGCAAAAGTGTAGACCAGGGAAGATCCATAGGATGTTATCACCTTGGTAATACATTCTCTTAGCAATTACTTACCAAATCTCAAAGTTGTCTTCCATAATCTTAATTTTAAAAGGAATGCTTTTCACATGCATAAATCTGAAGTTCATGGTACTAGGGATGGAGAGATGGCTCAGTGGTTAAGAGCACTTATTCCTCTTGAGAGAACCAAATCAGGTTTCCCTCACTCAGTTCAGATGGCCCAAAACTACCTGTGATTTCAGCATTCACAGGGATGCTGGTTTCTGTAAGTACCTAAACTCATGTACAGATACCCCCTCACACACGCATACACTTTATTAAAATTAATAAAAATAATTCTTTAATAGCACCAATCTAGCCCAACCTTAAATAACTTAAAGTGTTATTATCAACCAAGTTACTATGAATATTTGGAGTGGTTTTCAAAATTCTGTGAGATAAATATGTTATTTATGTTCAATTCAATCATGTCCACCAAAAATGTAGATAAAAATACGTGAAATATATTACATGCACACATAGGGTATGACATTGATAAAATCACAATTTTATAGTAATGTAGTGTGCACTTTTGTTGGATGAACTATGATGAAACTCTAAATTTAAAATCTTTTAAAAATGGACATAAAGTTGTTATTAATGAATATAAACTTGTGTGTGCAAGAAGTGAGTGAGGCAAGTACTTATGTCATGCCCCCCTGTGGAGGTCAGAGGACAATTTTGTGCAGTTAGTCCTAAGTTAGTACTCTCCTTCTCCCTTTGTATGGATAGGTTCCAGGGACTGAATTCAGGCCCCTATGCCTGTGCAATAAGCACCTTTGAAACCTGAGTCATCTGCCTGTCCCTAAAATCTCTTATTAGTAATCCACTCCCTTTGAAAATAATTAGTAGAGGTATAAAAATGAATGAAATGTGGTCATAATATTGGAGACTTTGACTAGGAGAAATTTGAATGTAATTTGCATAGAAATGATTTAGAATTGAGGTTTGAAAACACTTTGCTTGTGCATATACAGAAATATGCTGCAGTGGACTGAAAAGCCATATTATTTGTGCCCAGAATGGTTTTGCAGTAGGATTACACCTACACTGTGGCCCATAGAAGCTGTCAGGCTTTGGGGAAGTTAATTTCTGGATCATCTTAGTTTCCTGATCTATAAAATGGGGTTAAAAATAACTGTTTTGTTGAGTTATTTTTCATGAGTGTTAAAGGATCTCAAGATAAGGTGTTTAGTACCATGATCAGACAGATCATGGTTCATAAATGTACCTGATTTGTAGCTTCACATTGCAGAGAACATGCAGCCACTAGGCTTCTCTGAAGACATGGAGCGTTCTCTGCTTGACTTTTAGGTACCGTATTTCTAGAAAATTTTAGTTCCTTCCCCTGTCACTGAAAGAAATAGATGATTAGATAGATAGATAGATAGATAGATAGATAGATAGATAGATAGATAGATAGATAGATAGATAGACAGACAGATAGATAGATAGACAGACAGATGATAGATAGAAAAGAATACAAGAGTAAAAGCATCCACCTTCTTAAGAGAGACACCAACTTTCTTCCAGTTTGCTAGCTCACTGGTCTGTGAAAAATATCTGCTTCTGCTTGTCTGCTTGTTCTGGATTTTGTTGTTGTTGTTGGTTAACTTTGTTTTGATACACTTGAACCTCACCTGGGCCTAGACCACACATTTCCCAGGTCCAGCCAAAGTCTCTTTCTCTCTAAAAGTAGTGATGTCTACCTCCTTAATGCCCTGTTGCTCTTACCATCTCCAGTAGGCCCATCCCTTGTCTTTCTCCCTGCAGGAGATGAAAGTTCATCCTGGTCAGCATATTTCTAAGGGTCATATGCTTCTTCTCCCAAGTCCCAGGAGAGTCTGCAGATTGAATTTACTTCTCAGTTCTCCTACATCTTTCCAAGCCTACCTGCTGATTTAAGTTATGGTTCTTCTTCCTTGACTCACAAGATTCCTTGTAGAGATACTATATCACTAGAGCTCTGTAAACCATCACCTGGAATAATGTCTCACTTAGTGGGAGTATTACATCACAGCTAAGTTCTTATACTATTGAATGATATTGTGAAGTTGCAATGTTGAGCATATTGTCTGCAGAACTTAAAGTACTTATTCTAAGGCCCTTGACCGAAAAGGTGTGGGAATTCCCCCTCCATATAGTTGTTACAGAAACAACTGGAGACTTGCAATATTGATGGCTTGCAGTCTGTTGTGGTGGGGCAGGTATGAAGGAGAAGATCAGGTCAGAGTCACTGAAGTTTGTGGTAGAGGTTGTTCACATCGTGCTAGAACAAGAAACAGGGAGTGTGATAGAAATCTGGGACCAGGTAAACTCACAAAGATATGCCCTTGATAACCTACCTCTTCTAGCTAGGCTTCTCCTAGTAATTCCACTACCTCCTGAAATGGAGCCAGCCAGGGAAGAAGCATGCAAAATAAGGGCTCAAAAGGAACATTTCAGATTCCAACTTTAACAACAGTAATTGGTGCAAATGCTTCCAAGAGATGTAAGAATATACCCAATAGCTGGATAGTCCACTTCCTTCAATAAAGTATTGGTTGAGTTTTAGAGGAAACATTCAGATTTTATAAAGCTTTACTTGGCTTTAGGAGCTTCAGAATGCCATCATTGTGTGCCTACTTTGGCAGACTTTACCTGCCAGAGCAACTTACCGAGCACAAACTAGCATCAGCAATCCAAAAGACATGCCTTTCTTTCTGCTGTCTTGGATCTAGATGCCAGCTTTGTTATGGGAGGAACTTGGGGCTGCTCTGGTCCTGCCCCCAGCAAGCATTCTGGTGGGAGTCATTCGTCCATGGGTGATGGTTTATTCTAGGGATGCTAGTTTGGCAGGGAGCAACAGGCTTTCTGAAACTACTATTGTGTTGTTAGCTTAAAAAAATTAACCCTCGTCTTTTGAGAGTGAAGGCCACATTCGAAAATAGGATTGTCACCTGGAGAATGAGCACTTTTAGGAATAACAGCCTGAGAAACCAACCTTTTCCCCTAATGGCCAAGACAGGCCAGGCCACGAGCAGTCCCCGAACTTGCACTGAATCAACTTGAATGAGCTTTCCAGGGCTCTGAGAAATGACTATGGTTCTTCCTGAACACCCAGGGATATCAAAGACAAGTAGCTTAGGCTGACCATGATGGGGAATGGGTTCTGGCAAGGACTCTAAGCAACCACAGCCCCTGCCCTCTGAGTCTCAGAATGTGCACTGAAATCCTAAAGCAAAAGAGCTTTTAAATCTAAAGCAGAAACTGCCAGATGACAGGCTAATGACCAGAGCCAGCCCAGGGCTTGTTTCCTAAGATGGAATGAGTGACATCCATTCCAATATGGTTCTGTAAAAAGAATTAAGCGATGAAAACTACTTAGTGAGACATAATTTTCTTAAAAAAAAAATGGAGCTAAGTAAAACTTTACTGTGATGTACCTTCGTTTATTTATGCATTGTCTCATCCATGGCTGCTCTCACGGTGGATTACAATGAAAGGGCCAAGTATTCGGGAAGGAGCCCAGAGCTGGAAAAGCCTAAATTATTTCCTGTCGGGTCCTTTACAGAAGAATATTTGCAAGCAGTTGCTCTAGAGAATATACGGCAATTAAAACGGTTGTATAGAAGCATGCTGGAAATAAAACAAAATGCAACTATTTCGTCTTCTGTTTGAAAAGCTTGGAAAAAGAACATGTTCCCTTAGCTACCACCACACTGTAAGATAGACATTCTGTCACTCCCAGATTCTCACATTCTATCCCTTCCAGATTCTCCTCTTCTTTTGTACATTTTTTTTTGTTTCATTTTGTACCCTTGCTCTATGGGTGATCAAGATTCTGATCTCTGTCAGTAGAAACAGTTTTGCAGTCCGTGTTCGTTTACGAAGCATTTCAGAAGGCTAGGAACTGCTGAGGGGGGATTATGGGGAGGTGTGAAAGCATGAAGTTGATTTTATTCTTCCATTTGAAAATTTCCCAATTCACCCTAAACACCCGCTCCAAACAGCCACTTTGCTATAATAGTAGAAGCGCACAGACACTGAACAAGGCGCTCTCTATCATTAAATCCTTTAACCCTCTGAGGCAGCTCTAACTCGCGATCCACTGTGACTGTTAAAGAACACACATTCATTTAAATGCCCCCAGAAGTGACATGGTTTGCACTCGGAGTAATTAAAGGCTAAGTCTGAGCCTGCACTCTGCACTCCTCATGAAGTGGTGGGCTCTGGGTAAGTGACCTTCTTCCACACAGCCGCTTTCTACTTTGTAAACTGGAAATAAAAAATAACTAGTTGCGAAAGTTCAAGGGTGGTAGTGGTTCAATCAGCAAAGCATTTACTTTGCAAGTAAAAGGACCTGATTTTGATGCTCAGTGCCCATGTGAAAATACCCGACACAGGAGGGTATGCACTTGTAATTCTAGTGCGGGGGAAGTGGAATCAGCCTTCTGGACCTTGCTGACCAACTATCCAACTACTTTTGAGTCCCAGGCCAATGAAGGACCCTGTCGGGAAAGCAAGATGATGGCATTCCTAAGGAACCACATCCAAGGTTGACCTCTGGCCTCTACATTTATGTGTGCCTCCCCCATATATACATATTCACACACATAAAGTACAAATAGATAGCCGCTTGACCGATGATGAGAGGAGAGAGAGATGCCTAGTTTAATTTAATAAAATGCATCTGTCCGTTAAAGGTTAAGCTAAGATTTGACCTCTGTTTTATCTGAATCTACAGTCTGAGATTTGTCACTAGGTCACAATTGATCCCATGTTTCCTACAAGTTGACATGTGGGGAACATCAACATTTTATACAAGAGTGAATCTCAAACAGGTTAAATAACTCGCCAAGTCATTCAGCGACTGATTTCTAGAGTCAGAGTTTGAGCCATGCTCTTTTTAAAACATTTGTGTGCTTACTTACTTGACAATTTCATGCATGCATATAGTGAATTTTTAGTCCTATTTTCATCCCTGTTGGTCACGCACGCTTCCACAGAACCTTTTCTTCTTCCCCACAAACTCCTCCTTTTACGGGGGTGTTTTCTGGACTTCTCAGAGGCTACACCATGGAGGGAAAATGTGCCACCTTCCCCAGCAAGCACTAACTATTGGAAGTCCCCCTGGGAGAGATCAGACATCATGAGCTCCTCTCCCACTAGATCAAATTTTTGAACAAATGGAAAACATAAGCAACAAGTGGGATGGAACGCAAACATCAAGAAAATATCTCTGAAGCTATCTACATTCTAATACAGGAGCCCTTGAATGTGCAGTGTTACATGGTAACAGGAACTTTAAAGCATAATTAAGGAAATTTAAAAAATCCTCTAGGTAAACTAAATGTGATCACAAGTGCATTTATAAAACAGAAGCAAGAATTCAGATTCAGGGAAAGAGCTGTGGAGGCGGAAGCTAAGGTTGAATAGGTGTTGGTGTGCTTTAAGATGAAAAAAGGTCAGTATGAGTGAGAGATACCAAAGGTCTCTGGGACAGGCCAGGAAATGGTGTTGCCTCTGGCTTCCAGAAGGAACCTCGGCCTGCTGTTACATTGATTTTAGTTTAGAAAACTTGGTTTAGGCTTTTGAGCTGTGGACCTACTTATAAGTTTGACTTATTTGAAGTCACTAAATGTGTAGTAATTTCTTTTTAAATATATTTTTATTTATTCATTGAAAATTAAAAATGTGTATATATACAATGTACTGCAATCATATTTGCCTTCCACTCTTCCCTCCAATTCCTCCTGAATCTCCCCTCACATCTCCCTCCCAACTACGTATGTTTTTCTTAAAAAAAAAATAGCAACTTAATGATGGTGTTAGATAGGCACAAGTCAACCTCTCTATTTTCAATGAGTTGTGTAGATGCTGTCTTCAGCAACAGGACCTTTCCATCAGTTTGTAGAGACCTACCAATAGCCCTGGCAATACTCTGGGTTGTTTGGGAATTTCCATGGGACTCCTTTGGATAAAACCTGATTACATATAACCCATTCCTGGTACTGGAAGCTTCATTTGGCGATGACAGATGTCCAGTTGGGACTTTTTTCTCCTATCACCATTCCTTGAACATTTGGGAGAGGAAATATGATGTTGATGTCCCATTTATGGGTGAGCATGCTACAAACACTTATGCTGTGTGTTTTTACAAGTTGTGAATATCTCTACTTTCTCCTAGTACCAATAGAAAAAACAAGTATACATAGGACAGGTTACTGGAATGTGAGAGAAAGACAAAAAGTATGACCAATGTTTAGTAAAAGAGCATCAAAAGAAAGCCGTAATCCTCTCCCACATCTGGTTCTCGGGTTATGCCTGTACACAATGTGAGTGTTCTAAGACTCTCAGCTCTAAGTTAGATGAAGAAGTTTTGCAAGATTGCTTGTGGTTATTTAGGATTTTCTTTTACTCACTGTTCACTATTTATTAAATAAAATCTCTACTTGTTAAATAAATATTTATTGGATTTGAGTGACAACCACACAGGGACAGATTTTATGGTTTCAAAGAAAAATGCCAAGTAAGAGTTCAAAGTCAAGAAGTCTACATGCCGTGTTTAGATTTTAAATTATTGCTATTTATCAAATCACACATACACATACAACAAAGGCAGACAGACAGAAACACACACCAAGTACACACACAAACTAAGGGATTTATCCTGAAGAGGGTGGTAGATAAGCTGTTGGGAAGACTATAATACCCAGGAGAGCTCCAATGTTTACATTTCAAAGCACTTTGGAGTGGATACTTAAAAACTGCATTGTAACAGAAATGAACAGAGGGATTGAAAATAATGATTAATATTTTAAAGAATTTTTATCCTTTTAGTCCCATGAATGAAAATTAGTATCCTCATTTTGTAGGTGAGGAAATTTCTGGCTTAGAAATTATGAAGACTTTCACATGGATATGTAGAAAGCTATATTTTGGGTCTTTGGGCATCTGACTCATGGGTCCACACATTTTACCACCCTGCCTACCTGCTTGGTATATCTGATACTAAGGACTAAAGATGGATGTGTGTAAGAAACAGTCTGCATGTAGTGGATGAACATACAGTTTCCACAGACAAAAATGAGCTATGCACATATGATGCATTGTATGGCTTTTCATGTAGATTGATTTGAAGGAGAAAGTCTTTCATTTGGTTATGCTTTACAATTTGTCTGGTTGATGATTATTATTTCACGATGAAAATAGGAACAACTCTCCTGTAACCTGAATTATTTTAGATAATTTCAGGTTTTTTACTTTTTTTGTAAGGAATATACATGATCCTGGCCCTTCTGTTTCTTTTCTTCATCTTTAGTTGTGCTAGTGCTTTGATCAATGGTGTCCTTTGCATCAGTCCATGTGATGTCTTTCTGGAAACCGCATCAGTCAGGGAAGGGGACATAGATGATCCTCCAGCACTCTCTTCTACTCTGTGAGCCTGTCCCCTGCAGTGGCTCGTCAACCACACAGAAAACGCTGGCTCTACTGAAAACATTGACATTAGAAAACCGCTGTGACTGCTCACTTAAGCAGTTTCTGTGTACACAATTCCTTGACCACTGAGCCCAGGGCTGCATCTTGTGCAAATGGCACTCAAGTGTTCTGATCCTTGGCTTTCAGGAGCTGCTCTTTGTGTAATTCGTGCTCAGCAGTGCTAGTGACAGATGGTGGAGGTTGCTCATTAAATCAGAACCCTCCCCACTCAACGGCCCTAGGCTTGTTAGGAGACAGAGTTGGTGGTGTGTTCTAATACTGCATAGTCTACAGCTCAAGAGCACAGAGACAAATGTTCTCCTCCATCGTGCATCCACTAACTAGAGCCTTGCCAAGCCCGTTCCCTTCGTGTTGACAGGGAACATTTAGAAAAGTGAAGTGAAGTGCTTTTAGACACCAGCTCCTCCATCCATCACGTCCTCTCCCAATGAGACAACCTACTTTTTTTTTTTTTTAGCTTTTGAAACATCTTCAAAGTAGTGTTTTACGTTAGTGGCATGCAGAATTCTGATCCCCACTCCCCCAAAGTTAATATGACCTTAGTACATATTAACTTTGAAGCCGTTTTGGTCAAGGTTTATTTCTCTGGAGATTTGATTGAAAGAAAAGAGTTTATTCAAAGATGAGACCTGATATAAAGCCAGGAGGGCTGCAGCACAGGTAACCTTGTGCAGAAAAATGATGTCAGTGAGCTTTATATTTTGTAGAGCCATGGAAAGCTATGAGTGAGCCCTTGGCTGCCAGTTCCATGTGGTCATGTTTTTATTGACCATGAAGAATTGACAGATTGAACAAAAGAGAGAAGATACCAGTAACACCAAGACAGAATTTTGGAATTCTCTAGTTAAAGATGGATGCCACCTGATGAACTTGGTACATCATAGGGAGAATCACAATCCGAATCAGAACTCTGCTTTGGCTTCAAACTTAAGGCATTACACTTGCTTCAGTCCCTTAAGTACTGGATTAAAGGCATGTAGCACTATGGTGTTCGCAGAATTAAGAGCTTTAAGGATCAAAAGAGCCTAGTGGACTGCATGTGGCAAGAATAAAATGAAGCCTGTATTCTGGCTCATGAATCATGTAGATGGCAGGGGTGTCCTAGGAACAAGGGCACAGTGGACGATGGAGTCACTGTTCCAAGAATGGACTTTGTACTGACTCAATACAAGAGTTAATTATGAGAGAAACCTTAAAGGAAAGAGGGAGATGTGGAGTTGCAGAAGAACAAAAGAACTAAAATAAAATGAAAGAAAGAGGGTTCCCTTTCCCAGGAAGTATACAACACATAAAACAAACCTACTGTTACTGCTGCCTTTGACTAATATTGATCAACTGACATTCATTGCTTATATATCTCTAAAACTTATACCAGACTTCGTCTTATATCCACCCCTTTAGAGCTGAACATGCCAAGATTCAGAGGTACTAAATCATTTACCTGAAGTTAGAAAGCTAATAAGTGACCAACCTAGGATTTGAGTGCAAGTTTTTGTTTGTTTGTTTGTTTGTTTGTTTGTTTGTTTAGTTTGTTAATTGGTTGGTTGGTTTTGATTTTTCAAGACAGGTTTCTCTGTATAGCCTTGGCTGTCCTGGAAATTACTCTGTAGACCAGACTGGCCTTAAACTCAGAAAGATCCACCTGCTCCTGCCTCCCAGGTGCTGGGATTAAAGACATACTCTCCTGCTACCTGGCTGAATACAAGTTTTTATTGACTTTACAGGATAGATCTTAACTTTTTGTAACAGTTGAACAGGTACAGGAGTAGAATAGTGGAATTTGATAGCAAAGTTCTGAGAATCCAACTGGAGGTCATTTTAAGAAAATTTCCTGATGAAATAGAGGTCTGCTGGCTTCAAATTTTAGATATATATGTATGTATGTAAAATTTGGGGTGCAAGTGAATAAGTTCAAAGTATAGATAAAGTTTATGAGACTGACAACATTGAAGATGAAGAGGGAACCTGGACAATGGTACAAAAAATAGTTCCTTAAGTATCATTTTACTTTATAACGTCTAATCATTTTGATTTGTCCATGAGATAAAATGCAAACCCTTAGCGTGTCCCATTTGCCTAACGGGAATACCATTATACTTCAATAGTCTTGTCTCCTGCTTCCTCTTTCCTCTGTGCACCCTAACTCTTGATCCAAACAGCCCTCCCTACTGCCTTTCTTCCTTCGTCGTCATAGTTATTATTTACTTTCACTAAGAGGTTATAAACCGAGCACCTACTATACTCCGAGTATTGTCCTAAGGTCTCCGATATGTAAGGATGGGCAGCCTTGATTACTAAGAGATGGTTATAATGCATGGTCTATATTCACTGCACTATACTTGGAAAGACACTGTTATAAGCACTGGACCTAACGAAAACAGGGACCTCCTGTGCTAGGGCTTTGTCTCAAGGAGGTAAACTCTGAACAAGTAAGAATAAATTCCAAACACATGAAGGAGGTGAGCTTTTCTACCAGAGAAAATGAATGTTCCTGAAAATTCAGTGGCTACTTAGGAAATAGAAATGTTGACTTGCGCAGTGTCTGATATATGACAGGTTGGTTTTATTCCCATCTTACCACACTTTGCTTTGTTTTTCCCCAATCAGAAGCTTCTTCTGCCTTTGCCTCTTCTTTTCTGATTCGTTTACCTCTTTCCTGATTCTCTGGATTAAACTTTTCATTGTGGACCTCTGACAGCTTCTCTCCTGCCTTACTAACCGCTTTAGAAAATAGACATTTAAAAGCCTTCTTTGGATCTCCTGCTATGTTATGGCTGTCATGCTGTGTGAATCTAGACTACCTGCCCAGAGGACGGGTATCCCACTGCTAGGATCCTGGAGGCTCTGAGGCTTGCCTCAGAAGTTTGCACCATGGCTGTGCTGAACAGGAAAACTTGGTTTCCGTTCCCTGGGGAGAGTCGCCTGCTATGCGTCTGCCTTTGGCAAAGGGCATGACACCAGCTGTTTGCTCGTACACAAGATGAGGTGTGGACAGGGCAGTGAAGCAGCGCCTTGTAGTAGTTCATGATAGCCCAACTCCAACTATCCCAGGCCTTCGGTGTCACATTACTTGCCTCTCAGGTTTGGCCTACCCATGGTTCTCTGGGATAGTCCTGAGTCCCAGCAGACATAGGACTGAGTTAAGTCACCCCATCCCATGTTTTAAGCTCTGTTCCAAGGCATCTTCACTGCTTTCTCAGTGTGGCCCTGGACCTCAACTAAATCATAAGAATAAACTTGTATCATAAAATTAGTCCCTAGCTCATGCCTGGGTCCTGATGGGAGGGTCTTATATATAGGATATAGTTTTTCTGTTCTAAACTACAAATGGAACTTGAACTCTCTAGGCTAAAAGTAAATATCCTCCCTAAATTTGGTTCAATTACCCATGAATTAACCTCACTCAGATCAACTGAACTCAGATCACCTGAGCTGGAGGAAGAGATGCAGAATTGAGGAAGTTCACTCTGCCTTCATTTTCTATTGCTATGCTCCACATATTATACATCAGAAAAACCGGGATTATATAGTGTTATCCATGGTAGTGTCCAAGGTTTATAAGAGGGTGCTCGTCCCTGAATAAAGCACCTTGGACTTGACCCACACAACTTCACAACAGCTCTGTGAACAAAGTTTGGTTTTTGTTTATTTTATTTTATTTATTTATTTATTTTTTTTTTTGCACCAGAGTTCCAGTCCAGAGACTCACCTTCAAAAGCCCATTTCCTTAGCCTTCCTGTCCCACCCCATCTGGACCACATTGCCTGGCATGCTCAATGCCTTTGCAGCCCTACCCACCCTTTGGTAGGATGTTGCACTGAATCAGCTTCTCAAGTGTTTCTGAAGCTCTTGTGGCAATGTCTGCTATTTTATTATCAGATAAAATATCTCTCTATGGACTGGGAAGCACCTGACCTTTTGGTGCAGTAGACATGGTTGAATAGTTAAGTTAGTGAGTATGTGTATTGCCTGATATTACTAATCTTTTGTTTGTTTTATTTTGTTTTTATTTTTTAAAAATCTTATTTTACATACGAAACTCAGTTCCCTCTCCCTCCTCTCCTCTCACTCCTCCGACCCTCCCCCCCCTCCAATCCACTCCTCAGAGAGGGTGGCTTCCCATGGATAATCAAAAAAGTCTGCCACATCACTTGAAGCAAGACAAAGGCCCCCCCCCTCTGTGTAGGCTGAGCAAGGTATCTCTCCTTAGGAAATGGGTTCCAAAAATCTTCATTGTGATAAGAACACTTGAAATCAGTCTTATCAGCTTTCAAGTATGCGTGTGTGTGTTTGCATGTTTGTGTACGTATACGCTTTAATATATACCAAATTATATATTCCATATATATGTGTGTGTATATATATACATATATATATATTTTTTTTTCCATGATGTACCATGATGTACAATCTCATGAGCTTGTCCTAATTATTTAACTGAAAAAAAGTCATGTTCATTGATCAATATGAACTCAACCTCCACTCTCTACTCTTTGATGACAACCATTATTCTCTTGGCTTTTGGGTTCCACATGTAAGTGAGATGAAGCAATGTCTTGTGTGTCTGATTTATTTCTCTTAATGTCATCTAGGCTAATTCATGTTGACGATAATAGATGTCTTCCTTACTTAAAGCTAGCTTGTCTTTTATCAGGTGTATAGGCCACACTTTATTCTTCTGTTGATGGACACTGAGGGTGTCTTATGCTTTGGCTACTCTAGATAATTCTGCATTTAACATTAACATGTAGGTGTTTCTTCAACATACTCCTTTAATTTCATTGGCCATTCTAGTCTCAGTTGTTTAGAGACTCCACACTGTTTTATATGATGCTATACTCATTTATGTCCCCACAATCTGAGTGTAGTCGGGCTTTTCTTTGGGTTGCCAGCTCACAAAAAAAAAAAAAAATGATACAAAGACTTAAATGAACTGTGAAAGTTCAGCTTTAGCTTAGGCTTGTTCCTAACTAGCTCTTGTAACTTAAATTAACCCCTTTCTACAAATTTACTTCCTGCCACATGGCTTTATTACCTCATCTCTGCACTGCCTATCCTGTTCACTCTGCATTTCATGGTGTCTCCACCTTCTTCCTCCCAGGGTCCTCTCTGCCCAGAAATCCTGCCTAAGTATTGGCCATTCAGCTTTTTATTAAGCCAATAAGAGTGACACATCTTCACAGTTTAAAAAAAAAAAGATTATTCCACAACACAGGGGTTCCTTGTTATTCATTTTCATCCACATTTGCTGTCTTTCATCTGTGTTGACAGTAGCTGTGCTAACAAGAGTGAGGTGACCTCCCTGTAGTTTTAATTTTTGTTTCTCTAATGAGAACATTTTATTGAATGTTTTTTTCATATCCTTGTTAGAAATAGCTAGCTATTCAGGTCATTTGTCCATTTTAAAATGAGGTTGCCTTCTTCTTATTGAGTTGTTTGAGTTCCTTCCATATTTTGAATACAACTCCTTGTCACTGTTTCCAAAATACTTACTGTGTTTACAAATATTGACTTTCTCGCTGGAGGTTTATCGGTACTCTAATTGTTTACTTAGCTGGGTGGAATAGTGAGTAAATATTATCCTAGCCTCACCCTTCCTACCTTCCCAGGCTTGTATAATATAATTAGACCACACACAATTGAGTCTTGCCAGAACTGGAGAGTCTACTTGCTGAGACTGAAAGGGCCAGGAGGGTCAAGTTGATTATCAAGCAGCTCACGAGCTCTTACTGTGTGGTGCTTATTGGGGAATGTGAATTATATGCTCATCCTTCCTCAGCACCATGAAGGGATCACAGGGAAGAGAATGGCTCAGTGGTCAAGCCTGTAGATTCTAGAAGGTGTTTGCATACCTACTTTGCCACCCAGTACCCATGGGGTTTTGTGCAAATCATCTGTCCCTAGTGCCTCCGTTTTCTCACCTGAAAAGGGAAAATAGTGATACCATCTGTCTCATAATGCCCTTGTGAAGATTAAATGAATTGATTCATATGAAATATTTTGTACATGGTAGTTAAATAATATTTGGGATGATGGTGGTGTTGAAGAAGAGTATGACAGTCTAGTCCCTGCTTTAAGAAGCATTCACCCTTAAAAAGGAAAAGTATATATTACATAAACAAATGAAGCAACATAAAATGAAATGTTATTATGGGTAATATGAAAAAATTAACATTCATTGCAATAACTTAGGGACAATTTGGGAAGACAGATTGGCTTTTAGGATGAGTAGAGCAGACTGGAGCTAAAGCAACAGGGAGATGGTGGTTGAGTTTTCTTGATAAGAGGCTATGTCTGTCAATAAAGCAGTGGTTGTCCTTGTGAGAGTGACTTGTCATGAGCTGTTCTGATAAACTAGAGCCAAGAAGTTTGAATGTAAGTTACATTCTTGGAGGTTTACACTAGTCATGGGTAAGGTATGACTCACCACTGAGGACCAGACTATGGGTTGGGAACTGATTCAAGAGCTGATGTCCTGAGTTAAAACTTGCAAGAAAGCAAGGCGGTCACACAAGGCTTCCCTCAACATCTGAGCAAGAGAATGAAAAAGAAAACACCAAGAAAAAAGTATAAAGACAACACACCCAGAACAAGAAGACTTGGAACAAACAGTAGGAAATGGTGTACACTTAGGGAGCAGAAAACTTCCCAAGGCTTCAGTTGATACATGCAGGCAAATAATTTCTTAGGAAAAAACCAGATACATTAACTCAGGTTGCTATCAAATCCTGTACTATCAGAGTTCTAAGAGAATGGGTCATTAGACAGGTGGTTCCTAATGGCAGAGACAGAATTAGGAACCACTGTGCCCGGAGGTTCTGGTCTGGGAATTAGCTCCAGGAAAGATCTATAGTCAATCACTCATGTAGGTTCTTGTGAGATTCAGCTTAAGGACACTCAATGGTCTTTTATTGATTAGAAGAAATTTTCTGAGGCTGATGGTAAGTGTGTCTCTCAACATGTATTTATGGAGTTCCCACTGTACTGGATAGACAAAAGCGACTCCATTATACATTTTTGGTTGAGAACTAACAGTCTCTAACAGAGGCCCTATTCAGAAATCACTAATGTAACTAGAAATCATTGTAGTACACAAAGGAGATCTAGATAAAGAACTGTAGAAAGACGGAAGGGGGGATGACGGCTTGTGGTGTCACAAAGTGTCCCTTCGCTCCTGAACATTCAAATCAGGCTCAAATTTCTGTTCTGCTGGATAGGTATTGTGACTGTGGATAGGCTCACACCCATCTTGGACTATATTCCAATCAGTGAAATTAAAACCTAAGAAGTAACTACCTTAGAATTATTTAGGAAATTAACTGAGTATTCATGCGAACTTCTTGCAACTTAATAAAAGTAGCTCATGTTTATTCTGAAGGACTACTTCACTGGAGTCAAGGGAACTAAAGTTCCAGATAAAATCTGCTGTCAGAATTCTAAGGGAAGAGAAAAACTTAAAGGAAAGAAAAAACCAAAGCAGTGTAATGTGTGAACTAATTCTAGAAAAATGAAAATGAGAACGTGTTAGTTAGCGAACTCCTTCCATCCCTGAGGGCTTTCATAATTGTTCATAACTTTCAGAGATCAGAAGAATGGAGTTTGTCTCTTTAGTTTATAGAGATGGTTTTAACTGGAATGCATTCTGTTGAAGGAAATATAAATCAGCACGTGGCTGCCGAAGACTATGTCTTCAGTGACAAAATTGATCTGAGTGGAGAAGAACTGGAAGCCTCTGAAACCAAAATAATAACTTTCAGTTACGTAGGCACTAAGAAGCATCTACAACATGCAGACACTGACAATGGTCCATATGCCCACTGATCAGGATTGAGCAGATAAACTATAGAAGGCCTGCCTACACTGCATAACACCATGCAACATTGTAAAAGAATATGATAGAACTTCATGCTTCTGTACAGTGAAGTCTCAAGGATATATGTCAAGAAAACAACATTCTAGAAAATATACATGCCATGTTGCTTATTAGAATGTTCATATATTTATAATTATGTACTTAAAAGTCTGGAAGGGTCAAATCAATAATAATAATAATCACTTCAAGGTCAGAGAACTCTGGGAGAGGAGAGGAGATAAAAGGGACTTGAGCATTTTAGTGCCTCTGAACTACCACAAGGAAGTATTTGCATCTCATTGTATAGCTGCAAGCAAATACATACAAAGTTTAATTAAAGAGCCCTGTACTTGCTCCGTTTCCCATATCATTTCTTTATTCCAAAACACCTTTCAAAATGGCAGATACTCTTTTGCAAATACAATATAGGAAGGGTTTGGCTTAGTTCTTTTCATGTACCAGTCTTTTAGAAAACTTGTTTTTAAAAAGTGTGCTGCCTTTTATTTTCAACTTTGCAAGCAGTCACAGAATTAAATTTGGTTCCTAAGTTTCATGGGAGTGAGTTAATGTTCTCCCACACATCTCTGGCATTCACATATGTCCCAAATAAAAATGAGCTGCATAGAAATATAAATAACATTGTGTGAGATGGACAGTCTTGCTCAGCTTGGTTTCCAAAATGGGCATGGAAATGCCCATTTAAAATTTACATTTAGACAAGAAAATCACCATTATCTCAACAGTACAAGAAAACATAACAATGCCAGAGGTCGGAGCGTTCAAGTGCACAGCATGCAAACAGGTTAAGTAAGCTCTCACATGAAGACCGAAGCTGTCAGCCCAACATTTGCTCATTTTTACCTACCTAGATGATGGGCAGACTTTTTACAAAGTCATCTGTTGGCTCTTGAAATAGATAGAGATGCATCACATCTAAATTATAATCATAATAAAGCCATAGACTTGATATGTTTTCAAACTATGCTTTTACATTCCTTCATTCCAGAGCTTCATGGCAACTAAGTTATTTAGAGTATATATTTATGCCATTTTATAATGCCATTTATTACATTGAATTTTAGACATATTTAGTGGTGTTCCTCAGGATGGCATGGACAGTAATTACAGCCACATTTTCCCTCATTGCACTGATCAAGTTTGTCTATAACTTTGGATAGTTCTCTTCTGTATTCTGGTCTGCCACCCTAACTAGAATGGAAACTTTGTAAAGGATATGGCATCACTTGTTCTTTCATTGCTTTAAAGAATATCTACCACACAGAAAGTGCTCTCCAGCTCTTGAAAGAATGAAGTTATCAATGAATGGAAAGGACTAAGGCATCAGTTATCACCCAAAATCTTATAAAGTGATGGAGATGGATCTGTAACTTAAGAAAACTGTGACCATAGACTGTCCTGGCTAATTTTTTCCTATCATCTTGACATAGACGAGGCTTATCTTGGAAGAGGGTACCTTAGATGGGGAAATGCCCCCACCTGACTGTAGGGAATACTCTTAATTAATGATTGATGTAAGAGTGTCCAACTCACTATGGGTGGTGCCTATGGTGGCTATGGAGGATATAAGAAAGCAGACTGAGAAAGCCATGAGATGCAAGCTAGTAAGCAGAACTTCTCCATGATTTCTGCATTAGTTCCTGCCTTCATGTTCCTACTTTGAGTCCCTACACCGACTTCCTGCCTTAATTTCCCTGGATGGAAACTATAAACTGTAGATGAAATAAACCCTTCCATTGCAAGTTTCTTTTGCATGTGGTATTTTATTACAGCAATAGAAGAATCTAAGACAGACTGTCTGCTGAAACAAGGAGGGAATATATCCAAGTAAAAATCATAAGGACATACTGACATACTGAGAGAACAGCCACTTATTGGTGAGGCACTGGCTACTATAAGTATTAATACTACTATTCATAAGTATTAATGGAAATACTTATGAAAAGAGGAAGTGGGGCTACTAACCATGTTTGGGGTTCCTAAAAATAGTGGCATCTCAGGTGAAATCTCATAGAAGACTGAGTTGTAACAAAGCAGAAAAAAATGACATGGCCAGAGATCTGTGAGCAGAAGCTAAGGGGCAAGAGAAACTGTGACATAGATGTGGTTGTTCAGCCTAGATAGAGACTATGGTGGGAAGCCATGACAGGTAGGGGAAGCCATAGGTCTAAGGGAATAAGCAAGGGCCAGATTATGAAAGGACTTGCTGACCACAAAGACACACCTCAACTTCATCCTGAGAGTATAGGAAGCTGCTATAACCATATGGGGGCAGGTAGTAAAAGCCTCTCTCAATGAAAAAGCTTAAGTCATGCATGAGTGAGTTCCACAAGGTGAAGACTTTCTCAAACAAGCAGCATATAAAGGGCATTACAAAGTAAACAGCATCTGCAAAAAGTTAGAGCTATAAGGATAGAGGGCAGTGGGTTCTGCCAAGTCAACACAGCTGTGTGCATTGTATGAGCAATAGGAGAGCTCCATAGGCAGACAGTCATTGAGGGCTTTGGTCAGAAATTCCCCAACACACCAAAGATCAGGTCAAAATATTCTGCCCATGTTGTCTTTTTCTTAAATGTACAGTCTATGTCACACTTCACCTTTTCACATTAGAAGCACTTCAATAGAATAGATTCTTTTTTTTTTTTTTGGACATATCCAAATTGCCAGCTTCACCCCTCTTCCACTTTAGGGCCATTGTTAATTAAAGTAAGAGTTCTTTGAATGTGACCTCTGTGATAACACAGTAATCAGTCCGATAACTGAGGCAGCTAAGCGATTAGTGGGTAGGTTGTACACACAGTCGGGACCACTGGACAGAGAGATGATTCATGTCCCAGATGGGATGGAGTGGGATGGTGTGAAATTCCATTATGTTACCCAGAAAGACATGGAATTTAAATATTAGATATTTCTTTTTTGTAGAAGTTTTCTGCTTCATATTTTCAGACTGTGGTTGACGACAGACTATTGGAACCATAGAAAGTAAAATCATGGATAAAGGATTAACTGTTACATGCTAATGAATTACAGTTATATTCCATAGTACAAAAATATATAGGAATCTGGTTTCCTCTACTCCTTCCTATATGACCTGTATCACTTCTTATATTGGGCTTTAAGCAGATATATGTTATATACTAGACCAAGGGCTTTGGAAATATAAGAGTATTGTGTATATTTATATAGGCTAGTGAGAAATAACTCACTTTGGAGAAAGGGTATCAATTTCTGAATCCTATATCTATCACTTCTATAGCCCTCAGTTTTTTTTTTATTTCTATAATGAAACAAATGACTATTGTTGCTGTTCTGTTAGGACCAGCTTTAAAATGCGTAGGAAATTACCCAGGCTGAATCCTATTGTGAGTGTGAAGGTGAGATAGAGATGGGGGTAAACATAGGACTAAGGGTAGCCTGGAGTGTTAGGGTGGCAGATGTACAAGATAGAACACAAGAGCGAAAGTAGAGACTGTGGTTAGAATCAGACAGTGTGTGCAGCAAGAGACTGGAAAGTTTAAGTAGGACAACTGCAGGAAGAGTCTGTGCAACAGATCACTGTTGTGACTGTCAGTGGGCATGAATGAACAAATGAGGGGTTCCACGACGTCTCTGAATGATTTTTTTCTTGACAAGATGCCTTTCCCAGGAAAAATCCCAAGGCTCTCTTCCTATAGAAGACCTACATCTATCCTAAGGGCACACTTCTTTAATCTGATGGTCTTTATAGTGAATTCACTTGCTAAAATGCTGGTAACGAACTTACTCGCTCATCCATGTATTCAATTAGTACTTGATGAATCTACCCTAGGGCTCCTACTGGTTGTGTGTGTGTGTGTGGAGGGCGGGGGGGATCCATGGGTTGCTCTGCACCTGAAGAACCTCAGAATGTCAGGAACTACAAAAATATTAGTAGATAACTAATTTTAATATATTTTTCAAGCTTCAGTCCACGTCTTTTGACCACTGAGCCCACTTCCCATCTTCCCGTGACCTTTCTATTCATAGATACCACTCTTTGTATCATTCAGAGCACATTGAGTTTTCAACAAAGCATCAAATCCTGCAGTGTCCAGATGACACTGTTCCTCCTAATCATCTGACACCTCTGGCTCTTCCAATATCCACGCCCTTCCTCAATGATTCCCGAGCCTTTGGAGGAGGAAGGATTGTGTATATGCTTCATTTAGGGCTGGCTGAGCATTCTCTACTCTCTCATATTCTTAGCCAGCGGTGGATTTCTGTGTTAACTACCATCTACAGCAGATAGAAGCTTCTCTGATGAGGGCTGAGAGATGCAATGATATATGGGTACAATGACAAATCCCTAGGAGTCATTTTAATACTGTATCCATTTGGCAGAATGACAAGAATAGAATCACCCCTAGGATCTATAATCTGTCTAGCCATAGGTTCTTGGCCTAATAATGGTACCAGATACCAAGATAAGGATGCCTTCAGGAAAACAATGAACATGATAACCAGGTTTTGTTAAAGAAGCTCTTTTGCAGGTGTGTCAGGCTGCACATAATATATTCAGTTTGGACCACAGACTCATTCGGTCTGACTATGCAACACTTCCTGAGTTCTCCTATATCTTGTCGATGCTTGGTTCCACTTATTCAGGTCAGGGCACCATCTCCTTTCCTCATTGACATAGTTCAGGAGACAACCTCATTCTCTTCATTGACATAAATCAGGGCATCACCCCATTCTCCTCATTGACTCAGTTCAGGGAACCTCCCAGTCCTCTCTGACACAGGTCATGGTACCACCCCCATTCTCCTCATTGACACGGGTTATGGCTCCATCCCATCCTCCTCATTGACACAAGTCAGGGAACCACCCCATCCTCACTGACACAGTTGAGAACACCACCCCATTCTCCTCTTTGGCACAGGTCAGGATTCCATCCCATACCCCCCTGTATTGGCAATAGGATCATGTCATCTCAAGGTTTTTCCATAACATATGTCTTGATGTTCATCTGAACATATTCATATAGTGTACACATTTTCTTTAAAGACATTATAACTGATATTGCCAGGAAACAGTCTCCAATGGCTGATTAGCACGCATTGTGTGCCTAGAAAGCTCATTCATTAATGCTCATCTTAAACTAAAACACTTTAAATGACTCATTTGAAATATAAATACATATTTAGCCTTAATGTTTTTATTCTTTTTGTAGTAAGAGGAAGAGGGTTATTTTCTTGTGTTTTGCTCAACAAATTCATGTGCCGTGTGGATCTTATTCTTCTCTAAATTGTCTATAATGCTAACTATCTGAAGATAACATTTAGCAACTAATTATTCACTACATGCAGATTTTTCCCATTGTTGTCTTGTATTGTCCTTGAACTTATAAATTATTATTTAACTCTTCACAGACTTGCTGTCCTTCCAAGTGTATTATTAACTAGCTAGGGTGGGAATTTTACATAATTGATTTTCTCTATGGCCCCATGGCAGTGCCCAGCACACTCCAGTGTAAGTACTATGCTCTTGTTCATATTTCAGCACACATGGACACACACACACACACACAAATAAATGCATGCAAACACATACACAGAGTAAGAGACAGCAAAAAGTGTAGTCCATTCATCCACTTATATTTTTCAAGGAGATGAATTATTCACAATGTCTAGTCATTTTATTGCCTCTCCTAATTTTACATCCCTACCTCAGAGCATGGACCTCTAACCTGAGCAAAGCATCCATGCAAACAAATACACAGTTTCCAAGGGATTCAGAGCTGGTAATGTAAACTACAGTCCCTGGATCATCTTCAGAGCCCCTAATTGATTTTAAGGGTGAGAAAACAAACTCATTGATCTATTAAGGTTGTTAGGCTGGCCTTTAAATTTTTTGGCTGGAACCAAAGGAAAAAAAAATGTTTTTCATCTCTGCTTGAGGTTTAGACTGAAGCTACCTTCTGGGACTGGAGTAGGGAGAAGAGAAAATGACTACTTTGAGATATTAGGAAAAATGTCAGTCTGCACTCACAGTAAGTAGGTGGAGAAGACGTGTGGAGAAGGCTTTCCTGCAGGGAAAGAGGGGAGCGTCTAGCTGTTTCTGTTGGAACAAGAGCCAGTGACTGATTGGAAGAGGATGGTCTGTTCTTGCGGTTTATGATATTGCTAGAGAATGGATATGAACTGTGAATTAGTGATAGACACTAGTTTTGGTACTTGGTATATTGTAACTCATCCATTATTTATGACAAGAAAGTAGAAGATAATGTGAGTTTCTTCATGGTGACAGTACTAATTTTTTAAAGAAAGAATATAACTGATCAGTACTGGAGTCAGTATTTAATCCCAGAGAGCAAGCCAACATCACAAATATTTCTCCTCCCTTCTCTCCTTTCTCCCACTGCCTCCTTTTAGTTCTTTTTCCTTCTTCTTTCCTCTCCTTTTCTTTCTTCTTTTTCTCCACTTCCTCTGTTTTTTTTTCTACCTCTCTATAACCTGTTCAGTCTGCCTACTGTTAACTTGCATTTCTGTTTTCTGGGCTGATGGTTTGTTACTGGGTAATCAATTGGTGTGCTCTTCCTTGGGGAAGACTATTTCCCCCACTCTCACTGCTGATCCTCTAGCCTCAACATTTCAAGTTTAGGGTGAAAGTCATAGATCACGATGGCCAGCAGCAAACATCTTATGTAAGGTGCCAGATGGTGACTGTGGTTGACTTTGTGAGCCAGGGTTATCTTGGTCTTCATAACCCAACACTGCTGCTGCATTATACAAGTAACAATTGACAATGAGAAAATGATTGTGCCTGCTTATGTTCCATTATGATCTTGTAGAAACAGATGGAAGAACAAAATTGACCAGTTTTCCAGCCCTTATTCCAGAGCCAAACTACATTCTATTCCAAAATTGTCTTTTCGTTTAGCCATTATTATAGATTTGGATACAACATTTTAATAACCTTATAATTATCATATGAAATGGTAACTTTGACTTTTGATTTTTCTTAGTTTTTCAAATGCTTTATAATCTCCACTGTTCTAAAATGAAATTTGATTCCTGGAAGCAGTAAGTCTACTTGTTAGATTGAATTGTCTCAAACTAAGCAGCTAGGTGCTACACATCCGTTTCTATAACCTCTTGAAGGTTATGACAGTGTTCGGGATCCTGGTTCCTTTCTCGTATAGATCTTGTTTCCTCACTAGGAGAGTTACCCTCATACCTACTAACACTTGTTTTATGAATACAGACTTGGGAGACAACTCGATGAAACTACAGGATCTCCTCTTCTCACGATGGGCCTTAAACCATTATACGTTAAAAAGATTATCAGTCAAAGGCACATTTAATAAGCCTAAACTATTGGCCATCACTGCTAAGCAACTCAATACAGTGTAGAACATCAGCCTCTAACACCGTTATCAGTTGGCTTGCTGAGAACTGCAGCTGCTTGCCTTTATCCAGAAACACTAGATAGTATTGTATCATATATTGCTAGCCAAAATTTAAAGTCTTACATGAGATTTTATTCAACATACAATGTCTTCGTACTATGATAAGGTCAGAAACTCTTAAGTCAGGTCCGCCAGTACAAAACAGGCCTAGACCCTTAATTAAATTGGCTTTGCTTATGTTGGTCCACAGTGATAAAGAACAGAAATTAGATCTCTGGAAAAGGTTGATTAACTCAAAGGAAGGTAATATGGAATCAGGACTATTGAACTTAAAGTTGACGTGAGAAGAATTAATACAAATCACTAACCTTTATAAAGTCTCTTATGATTTTCAAAATACTTTCTCTAATCCTATTAAAAGCTAACCCAGGTATCCACTCGCTCTATGGAAGCCTGGGGATTGGTCCTAACGTTATTTCAGAGTCTTAAGCCTGCTGATACAATCTCCTCAAGCAAGTACTAAAATGAGCTCACTGTTTATTCATGCATTTGCTGTTGGAGATGGAGGCCCAAGTTCGATTTCAGTAGATCCAAAAGGCGATACTTTCACATCTCCTGTCTCTTCAAATCTGGGTGCCTGCAAGTCAGAGAGAAGAAAAAGGGCAGCATTTAAAAGTGCATCTGTCACTTACGTGCTTGGAAACATGTCACAGTGAGTGGTGAAACATTATTAATTCCTTTAGCCTTCGAAGAATAATTCATGCACTTACAAGTACAATCTACATCACAATGAAATATTTGGATGTAAGCGTAGGTGTAATTAATGCTGGAAAATCTCCGAAACAAGGGAAGCAAGGAAATTAACAGTTAAGTCAGCTTCAGACATAATCAGCATGCCAGGGAATTTAGGGATGTGCTACAACCTTGTGTAGTCTTGGTAATTACAAGGACCAGTGAAGGGGAGAAAACTGAAAGCCACTGCCAAAGCTTTTGGACTCTTGGATAAGGCATGAGCAGCTCATGCTGGTTTTACAAGCTTCCATACTTTAGTCCTTGAATTTAGTTTAATGTGACACCTTTTCATCAGTCTCAGAAGGCATATGACAATGCGGATACAGTAGTAATACAGTGGTGGATGACACTGGTGTCATGCCCAAGTCTTTCTTACATGTTTGATATATGCCAGCTACCAGCTCTCTTTAGGGAATTATCCATAGCGAAAGGGTGTTGAAGGAGCTGCGGGCTGCATTCCTGCCACATGGCTCCCGACCGCCTGGCTAGCTTATGCCCCGAAATAACAACACACAAATTGTATTCCTTTAAACACTGCTTGGCCCATTAGCTCTAGCCCTTAGAGGCTCATTCTCATATCCCGATCAACCCATCTCTAATAATCTCTGTAGCACCAGTCTTACCAGGAAAGATTCAGCATGTCTGACCTGGTGGCTTGCTTCATCCCGTCTGCCAGGAGAGGGGAGCATGGCATCTGAGCTCACTTCCTCTTCCTCCCAGCATTCTGTTCTAACCTATCAGGGCCAAGCAGTTTCTTTATTAATTAACCAATGACCTTCCTCCATCAAAAGGGGAACTGTCTGGCCACGGAACATATATCCTTCTCTTCTTCCAACCAACTTGGCATGTTTGGAAGGTGGGAAGACAGGAAGGGATGTACCCTTCCCCAGACAAAACTAACTCTATTATAATTTATCTTCCAATACTCTTCACTAGCGCCTATTGTCATAATTAGCTTCAGTTGTCAACCTGATACATCTCAGAAAAGAGACCCTCAATTGAGGAGCTGCCTACATCAAATTGGTCTGTGGGACATTTTCTAAATTACTGATTCATGTAGGAGGGCCCCACCCTCTGTGAGTGGCACCATCTCTAGTCAAGTGGTCCTGGGTTATATAAGGAGGATAACTGAGTAAGCCAAGGGAAACTACCAGTGATCAGCATTTCTCCATGGTCTCTGCTTCAGTTCTTGCCTCTGAGCTGCATATCCTGGCTTCCTTTGATGACAGACTGTAACCCGTAAGCCCGATAAGCCCATTCCTCCCCAAAGTTGGTTTTGCTCACTGTTTATCACATGAGAGCAGAGAAGCCATCTAGAACACCCATTAAAGCTGGATTCAGTTCAGCTCCTCCCTCTGCTCTGTCTGGCCTCCTCAATTTTATTTCCTTTCTCACTCGGACTCCCTCCCTTAGTTTTATCTCAGACACTTAAATCCCAGTCTCCGATTTTACCTCCCAACAGCCCAACTGAAGACAGAGACCTATTGTGTCAATTACTAGGGGCAAGGCAGCGGCTAAGCAATTTCCATGCATTATCTCACTGGAGCCTCACAATTACTGTTTCACTGTTGAAACAGGCTCAGAGAGGTTAAGTGGTATAAGTCTAGCAGACAGAAGGGCCAGCTTTCTGAGCTCTTAGACTCCAGAGGCTTCATTCCCTCTTTCTGCCAGAGGTGAGCAAGATGCGTAATCACGCACACTCTACCCACAGGATCGGATAGCTTAATCAGCAGAGAAAACACATGGAAAACCATTATCCCAGAGACGCAAGAAAGGTGATAGGCATTCAGAGAAAAAGAGCGCTGGCATCTGTTTGAAAAACAGGACTATTGGTGAAGATTTTTATCAAATGCTTACACAAGGACCATACATATCTTTCCGTTTTACCAGATGGACTTCTTTGTATCTAGGCTGGTGCATTTCATGGCTTATACTTACGAAATAGTCATACAGATGAGACTGTGGAGGGGGTCTAAGCACACACCATTACTTCAGCTGAGCTCCTTCTGCACCTGTTGCAGATGTGATTATAGGCATGGTACCAAAGACAGCACGAGGCGTACTTCCTCCTGTGGTTGAGCAGAAGAAAAGGCTCTCATATCCTTTCATAGCCATAAAGGAAGAGGAACCTTCTTGGGAACTTCTGCACATGAAGCTGGCCATCTGGGAGTCATAAACCACATCTGAGATGGCTCTGATCCTATCTTTTGGGTGATTAATGTAGGATAGTAGTAACAGAGACTGGATGATGGAATTGGAAGCATATTTTTGAATTAATGCTGATAGATATTTTTTTCTTTAAGAATTTGATCATGGGATTGGATGTGGCCTGCCTTAGACCCTTCCCATCGTTTAATATCCTCAAAGAATTAATATCCTTCATCTTGTCAGCAGTTGTCATCTAAAATGGAGACTAATCTGCTGTAGTTTATCTCCTGGGTAGGCAATGAACTGGCAGGGATGGCGGTCACCTAAGATGTGGTGGTCTTTCACATAGTACTTTTGGGGGCTGGTATATAATCTCTTCAGCCTCATCGGCAAATGGGCTCTATAATGCGCCTATCATCCCCCTTTCCAGTGTCACCTTAAGAGAGAAATGAAATTGTGCCTTTGAAAGTGCCTGGTAGACTCGGTGCTTAATTAAATGTAGAAGAAGTTATTAGTTTCTTTTCATTCATGAAACTCTCTGACTTTTCACTAAGCCAGATCATTACTAGGTCAATCAATTTGACGTTGATTTATGTGGCATTTTCAGTTTTCCCTCACGGCAGGAAAAGATGTCCTGACTCCGAGTTTCTTAAATGTTCTTAGCATTTGTTTCAAGGATGGAGAATTATTCTGCAGTCACTGTGTCTGAGAAAATGTCTCCTTTGAACTGTGCCCGGGATGAAGAAGTAGAACACCAACTAATGGAAGTTAAAAGGTTGCTGGTCACACAGCAAGTCATCTCTGCAAAACTGTTTTTCATAAGAAACTCACAGGTGGCTCTTCTTCTTTGGGCATCAAGGGTCTCATCATTTTGTTGTTTTCAAATTATAAAGACCTGCAGAAAAGTTTGCATTTGGAATCTCCTGGTGCATTTTTTTCCTCCTTGTTCTAAACAGAAAAAAAAAATCACATTTTTAATGAAATGTTAGTTTTAGGTGAGTTTAGAGAAGTCAGACCCCCTTGTATCTCCAGGGTAGTTAGTTCCCTGGGCAGAGTAAACTGAAGGATATTAATGCAAACTATACTTCTGAATATATCTCCATGTTCTTTCTGTGTATTCAGGCTTAGTATGATGTAAGTCAGAAATCAACATGTCAAAACTCAAAGAACTTCAAGAACAAAAGGGAATCAGGGCTAGACCTTGGTGTTCTTAATGTTTCATTGAGGTATAATTCATACAACACTTCGTCTTGAGGATCTGAAAAGTCACCCGTACTTGTGTCCTTCTGATCTCATAAATCCATATGAAAATCTGTCTCCTGGCCATGTTCTTCAACAATCACAAATTTCTGAATTCAGATCTCCTTTTGAGAAGCATAACATGCTGAAATAAAGCAAACAGTTTTGGGTTTAATATATATGCGTCTCTCTACAGTGTTCAATATTCAACAATTTTCAATAACTTTGAGAAAAATGTGTTTGAGTTTCAAAGCCTAGTTTGTTCTATTTAAAAAAAAAAAATCCCCCATTTTTATTATAGGACCTGGTCAAAAACAGTGTTGTACTCCAGTTATGGCCAGTAGAGGGCGAACAAGTTAATATAATCTTTTTGAGCCGTTAGGCTCTCAATTAATACATGGATGTGAATAAATAAAACAAGCAACCAAGTTTGCCTAAATGCTTTGAAATAAACTGTTTAATCGATATCCATTAAATGAGGGAAGCATGCGTTGCTTTGTGTACTATGGTCTTTAATGAAGGGGGATTGCAGTTATAGTGTAATCTGTAAGATTTCATTAAGCCCCCAAAATGGAGGCAGCTGGCTTCTCCATCACTGTCACGGCCCAGTGCTGTGAGTAGAAAGCCTGCATGGAACTTGCTTGTGTTTTCAGAACAGTTGTTGAAATTTCATACCAGCAACAACAAACTGTGGTCCTCTGCCAGAGTGAAAGGACCTCATATCACGTGTGATGGGGAGTACTTTTAGTCCATTTCTCGTACCCTCTTCCTCCCTATTCAATTTTCGAGGACTCAGCAATAAACTAATCAGCATTACAGGGTTCCGTTTCCCTGGATCCCTCCACAGGCAGCATAAATCAGACCTGCTGTTGATTAAAGCCACCCGCAGCAGGTTTGCAGCATCTGCCAGCAGAGTGGATAGGACCATGGTCCAAAGATTGTTACAGTCTTGAGACTTGGGTAAGACTGGTGTGCAGTATAGAGGTAGATATAAATTCCTTGGAAATTCTCTCATTTGTGCGTTTGGGAATCATCTCTGAATGCCTGATGCCTGCCAGCTCACTGCACCCAAAACTGGTGAGATATTTGGTTCCAACTAAAGAATCGTTTGGACTATATTCTTGAACAAGAAACATTAAAATATTGAAGAATTATCAACTGTTGTTGAAAATTCTACCATTTCATTATCTCCCCTAGACAACACTGTTTCTAATTTCATTTCTTATTAAAAGTGTAAAATTTTCAAGTGAAAAATTTCTAAATTCTACCATTTCCTGTAGTTATAATACCGAGCATTTAAAGTATTTTGTATTTATTTATTTTGTATTACTTAGTGTATGCATATATGTGTGCGTGTAACAATAATAATTAAAAATGAGGACATCAAGAACATGCAAGAGATTTGGGGGAAACATTGAACAAACTAAAGAGAGAGTCGTGTAGATATTCATGCATAAGCATGACAAAGGACATATATGGAAGTCAGAAGACAACTTGCAGGGAGTTCCTTTCCTTTTTCCATCATATTATGTAAAATGATCAAACTGAGAACATCAAGCTTGGCAGCAAACAGATTTATTGACTGAGCCACCTCATTGGCCCCGCCAGTTAGCATTTGCAATGTCTTCTTCTAAAAACCTTTGTATGGTATTTTACTGAGGTTTCATTTCTTTTATGCTGTGCAGAAATTCCTGATGCACAAGGGCATTGAAGAACTGGGAGATGTCATTGCAACAGGAGAGCTGAACTATGCTATGTGTTTATGTTGTGTTCAGAAAACGCTCACTCACAAAAAGGGCCCAATCAGTACCCAACAGCAATGGCAACCACAACTGTCACTTGAGAAAAAGTGCTAACCATGTGCCAAATACTGCACAGAATGATGACAATCTCTCTTTAATGGTGTTTGTTATATTTTGTATGTGTGTGTGTGAGACTGCATGATTTTATATGCATCATGTGTGTGCAGGTGCCCACAGAGGTCAAAGGGCATCGGATTCTTTGGAACTGGAGTTACAGGAGGTTATGAGCCACCAGCTGTGGCTTCTGAGAACAAAAAAAAAAAAAAACTGTATCTAAACATGAGGAAATAGATATTTTGACAAACTTCTTTCAGCAAGTATCATGTGTTCCCTTGTTAAGGTAAGATACAGAGAAAGCAGGGTGTGTGCTGTCGACCCTTCCCTTCTTTGCAGTGGAAGAAAATGAGGACTAAAGTTGAGCTAAATGCTTAAGGCATCCACTACCATTGTCTTATTGAGTTCCATTTGACTCATAAGGCAAATATTACTGTTTTATCATTGTTCTCATTTTATGGTTAACAAATGGAATCTTAGTTAAGTGTGCTCATAGGTTCAAGGCCTTAGAACTTACAGGGGGAAAAAATCAAGTTTGAACTCAGATCGGCATGGCCCCAAACCCTGAGTCACCACCCCAGGACAGGATCCCTGTGCATATGGAAACATTTGAGGCACGATGTGGCAAGCACCCACACCAGAAAGCAGGCAGGTCACCAGACTAACTGAACACGTGCTGAGTCATCCACCATGTCATGTAGGGTAAATTGGTCTATGTGTGTAGAACAAACAAGGCAGCCTTGGAAGATGATGCTATCAAGGAACCTGATAGGGTTGTGTCAACGGAAGCTAAAGGGGAAGGAAGGGCTTTCTCTAGCCGACACAGAAGAAAAGCAAGGAAGATAACTCATTTCATGCTGCTATGGATTGCACACTTGGCTCATCCCACTAGGACTGAGCTGAATGTTCAGCTCTGTGGCAGTTTTTGACTAGTTAAGCTTCTGTTTTTGAGTTTTAACATGGGCGTGTGCAAAAAATAGCTGAGTGAAAAATGTGTTTATGTTTGCAAATCAGGCGATGTTAAGGTCACCCTCAAAGACCTAATTAGGTCTAGTTACCCAAGAGTTTGTTTATGCTTGTTGTCCATTTGGCTTTATTTTAACAGTATGATATTTGTTGAGGGAAACATGGAACAAATTTACTTAGTAAGTAGAGCAAGGCAGGGAACAGAAAGATCAAGGGCTTGTGGGGGCAACAAAGTTGTTCCAGGAGCAGCCTTTCTTCTGAGGAGGCAACACCCTGTCCCTGGAAACGACTATTTCCTTGAGAATCTTGGTTTGGATTTTTAAGTTGGGAGATGAGAAATTGCTGAATCAGGATGCAAAAAGAAAGCCCTTTGAAATTGCACAAATGAGGGCATGGTTTCCAGAAAGAACTGCCGTGGCCCTGTGAGAGCAGGATGAGCTGGGGCTTGGCTTCAGTGCAATCCCTGAGTGCCAGCCTCTTCAGTCAGACCATCCAGAGAGGAAAGAGAGCAGGAGAAAGAATGTAGAAAAGCAAGGGACGGGGGAAGGGAAGGGGGAGGAGGAGAAAAGAGAAGAAACAGGAGGAGAAATGAGTAAACAGGAAGGAGGAAAGGAAAGGGGGACATAAGGAAGTTGCTCATTTGCATGTCGCCAATTTACCTTGGGTATTCCTGTTTTCCTTTACGTTTTATTTATTCTTTAAAAAATTATTTTAAACTAAAAAATTAATTCTGTTTTAAATTTTATATAATAGTGCTATGAGATGTTTCCTTTCCTCCATTCAAACCCTCCCATATAATCTTCCTTGCTCTTTTTCAAATTAATGGCCTCCTTTTTCATTAATTATTGTTTCATACATAAAATCTCACACAGTGTATCTTGATGATAAACATCTTCATTAATGGGAGAGAGAGACAAAAAGAGAGGGAGGGAAGGAGGGAGAGAGAGAAAGAAAGAGAGAGAAAATCCCATAAGTTTTACAGGTACTTCTGAATGATCCATTTTGTCTGGCTCAATCAAATAATTAATAAATATATGGGTTTCCAGTAAAAAAAAAATAATTATATTCTCAGAAGTTGAAAAACCTAGAGAAAGCTTAGGTATGCATGATCTGCTAAAATTGAATAAAATGGGCTATAAACATCTCCAACATACCCAGGAGCACTAAAGAGACTGCAACAGTATTAGACTGTCTCCAAAAAAGCAAAACAAACAACAAACAAACCTGGACCGAGGGAGTTGAAGTTAATTCCAGCAAACCTTCCAAAGAGAACTCCTAACAGTGATCCTCAAACTGTTCAATTACAAAGTATCCTTTATACTCTAATAAACCCCGCTGGACAAAAGAGCATAAAAAGTATGATGCTACCATTAAAAGTCATATTGCCACTGATTACATATAAAAGCTGCCATGTGCTAAAACAGAACATAAAATTTTGGGGATATTTTCTTTAAACACATTTTTTTTTTTTTTTGGCCAGAGAATATGTTATCTCTAAGAAGACTTAAGAGGCAAATATTTTAGCCTGTTTTATTAAAATTTTATTCAAGTAAAAAAAAAAAAGAAAGCATTTAATTTGGGGATTGTTTACACTTTTAGAGGTTTAGTCCTTGATCATCATGGCGTGGTCCTGGAGCAGTTGAGAGATTTACATCCTAATCTGCAGGCATCAGAGAAAGAGATGGGGCAGGGGAGATGGCTGGTCTAGCTTGGGCTTTTGAATCCTCAAATTCCACTCCCACTGACACCTCCTCCAAGAAGCCTACACCTCCTAATCTTTTCCAAGCAGTTCAACTGAGAACCAATTATTCCAACATATGAGCCCATAGGGCCTTTCTCATTCAACCCACCAAAATACAGGAAGAAGACTGTCGCTTCCTTAAGTGCCAGAAATGGTAGTAGGGAAGTGGGGGCCAGGGCATGGGATGTGATTCAGGAGTTGTAACTGGCTTCTATGGGTTTAGAAGTTGCTTTACCGTATTCATGTAGAATTCTGTCATTTTTTTTTTTTTCATTAGTAACTGGTGAATTGCACCAGTCACGAATTTGTTTTTCTTGGGGATTAGTTTTGCCTTTTTAACTGGAAACAGAGACAAACTTGAGGCAGATGGGAATTTTTATCTCTCCTCATGGCCAGAACAACCTTTCTGCATCTTTATTCTTTCTCTTTGCTTCATTCTGTTTATGCGGGGATAGTGTGGCTTCAGCTACGAAATCCCAGACCTAAAGCTTTGAGGGCAAGTCCCAGTCTCTTTCAGTTTTTCAAGGTCTCGCCTTCTGAATCCTCATGTTTTCTCTTCTACGAGTTCATCTCTGTTAGTGTATAGATTCGCTCTTAGACCGGCCATGAAAAATCGCCTTCTTTACTCCCTTCCTGAAACATCTTGAACGTCCTATCCACAGTGACTCTGTCCTCGCTTGCATTCTTCTCTTCACCTGTCGAGTTAGGCTCGCCTCCCTAGCTTATCACTAGGGTCACTGTCATCAGTGCTTTGCAATGTCAAGTGGATGTTGCTTCTGCTTTTACCACTAGCTTAGCGTAATGATTTGTGTCCATGCAAGTATTCAAGCATGTCTTGTTTAAGGGATAGATGGTACATTGTACAGTCTGTGACTCCTTTACGATGTAACCTGTGTCATTCATGACTTGAGTGAGGAATAAATCAGTCAACACGTAGATGTTCAAAGTAGTCGTTAAAAAGAGAGGCCAGTTGTCCTGCCATCCTATTCAGGCACAACCAGTGTACTGGCAGAAAACATCACCGATGTACATTTGGGTTCAACTTAAATAGGAAACTTCTTGAAACAAAAGATAGAGGCAATGAGTGTTGCTAGGAAAGGTCCAATTCTCTGGAACCGGATCAATCCACTTAATACACAATTTAGTGGACTTTCATCAAAACTGAAGATGAAGATATTCTAACAGCCATAAATACATGAATAACTTGCTCAGTCTCACTGGGATTCTACAGAAATTAAAACTGCAGCGGCATCGCATTTTAAACCCATCCTATTAAAACCAATTGTACCAAAGGAAGTGGGCAAAAGATGTGGTGGTTTAAAATGTTGCAACCACTTTAGAAATATCTGATTTATTTCAGGATAGGGATACCTTATAATTCAAAAAGTCGACTTCTCATTCTTAATCCTAAGTTTCTTCAATATGAGATAGGCTAGCGCATAAACAATGAGGCCAAAACATAGACATCTAATGTAGCACAACATAAAATAGCTCAAAATGAAGAGAATGTAACTGAGGAAAGCAATGGACAAATGAGTGGTCCTTTACCCAGTGGATGCTCCACAACAGTTGAAATGTATGACCTGAACTAGTGAGCAAGAAAAGCAAGTTATAAAAAAGGGCTAGTATGTGCGTTGTGTAACTTTAAGAGTACCCCAAACATCAGTCTGAGGATGTGGACAGAAAAACAAGGCATGAATGTAAATCATTTGCATGGAATTTGGAAATGAAGTACCTCGTCAGAAGGGAGATGTTATGAAAAAGGATGGAGAGGCAAACATCAGTCTGACCTTTAAAAACATTGTTTAAAGGTGGAACTCTCACCATACTTAGCAAAATGTTAACTTCTAAGCAGGTGTTGGTGACATTAGTTTCTATTTTGTTATTGCCTGAATGTTTAGAGTCTTACGTAATATTTTTTTTCGAGACGGATTTTTCTGTGCAACAGAGTCCTGGCTGTCCTGGCTGTCCTGGACTCACTTTGTAGACCAGGCGCCTAGAAACTCACAAAGATATATCTGCCTAGCTCTATCTACCTCCTGAGTGCTGAAATTAAAGGCATGGGCTTCCAAGCTCAGCAACGATTTTTAAAAATTGTAAGATGGCGGGGAACATAGTGGTTCAGTGCTTGTGTAGCAAGTATAAGACCCTATGTTAGGTCACCTGCTTTGAAAAAAATAAGTAGAGAAACCCGATTCCCATGATAGTTGTAGGGTAGGTAATAGAAGATTGCTCGCTCTATCCTCTGAGTCAGTTCCCATCTGTTTCATCTGTGGCCAAACATGCAAGAGTAATCAAGAAATTTTATCTCTATAGATTGATAGAAGCTGAGCTGGGGATCTGAGCCCTCTGGTCATTCTCAGGGCAAGCCTCTAAGACAGGTTCACAGGTTCTTGTTAAGCTCACCTTCCTGACAGCAGAAGGCCTTGGTTCCTTAACAGGAACACCTACCATGCTCCAGAAAGGAAAAGTAGGTCAGGGGAAAAGCGGCAGATGGAGAGTCGTAAGGTCCTGGGGCTGTGGCGGAGACTCAGGTTTGCTTCTTTACCCCTGCAATAGCAACAAGGAGAGTTCCTCTACCATGTTCTAACTCAGAGGATGCCCATGTGTATTATCTCATGAGATACCCACAACACCCAAGACATTAGCAAAGGTGTCCTGGATTTCAGAAGCAATGGGGCAAGGACTTAACAAATGAAGGGAACAGGGAATGAACCTGTTCTCTCTCTCTCTCTCTCTCTCTCTCTCTCTCTCTCTCTCTCTCTCTTCTCTCTTCTCTCCCTCTCTCCTTCCTTCTCTCCTTCCCTCTCCCCTTCCCCCTCTCTCCCCTTCTCTCTCCCTGTCCCCATCTTCCTTTCTCTCCATCCCTCCTCCTTCTCCTTCCCCCTCCCCATCTCCCCCTTTTTCCTTTCCTTCTCCCTCTCTGTCTTACGATGTAGCCAAATTCTAGTCTAGAAATTGTAATCCTCCTGCCTCAACTACATGATTACTGGGTATGCAGGTGGCTACTTTTATGTCAACTTGACACAAGCTAGATTTATATGAAGAGGGGGAATCTCAATTTAGAAAATACCTCCATAAGATTCAGCTGTAAATGTTTTTTATTAGCAATTGATGGGGGAGGACCCTAACACATTGTGGGTGAGACCATCCTTGGCTGTGGTTCTTGGTTCTGTAAGAAAGCAGGCTAAGCAAGCCATTTTAAGCAAGTCGGTAATCCTCCATGGCTTCTGCATTGGCTCCTGTCTCCAGGTTCCTGCCCTACTTGAGTTCCTGTCCTGATTTCCTCCCATAGCAGTGATGTGGAAGTGTAAGTCAAATAAACCCTTTCTTCTTCAATTTGCTTTTAGTTACGGTATTTCATCACAGCAATAGTAACCCTAAATAAGACACCAGGACTATCAGACATGCCTGGCCCTAGTCTGCTGATTGTATCTTAACAGCAGATGTTACCGTTTTTATACTACCTTTCAGCTAATACCCTGAGTACTTTGCTCATCTATTACCATGTTGTATTGTGCTTGTACATATATCCAACATGGTTTTAAAATGATAACAAGAATAGTTATAAGAATGGAAATGGAGTTATAGTATAAGGAATACAAAGAAGCAAATATACCAAGCCCAGGGCCAGGAGAGAGACCAGTATTAAATTAGTGTGAAATATGACAGGATACATATTTTAATTTTCTGATCAAACAAGCTTACCAGAGTCTCTAATGAGGAAAAGTAGCATCTCCTTGGACCTAATTGTACAAAGGAGAGATCATATTAACTTGTATCACCAAGCAGAATAGTTATAATTATTATTTTTTTTACCATGCTGTCCTCATAGGTACAACAATTTCTCTGACTGGTTGATTTTCATCAACCTTAACATTTAAAATGTACACATCATAATCATACGAATATGTATATATATGTATATGAGAGAGAGAGAGAGAGAGAGAGAGAGAGAGAGAGAGAGAGAGAATATAACCATCACTGTAGAGAATTTGCTCTTTTAGGAACTGGACTGGAAGTGTAACTCATTTGGTACACAAAATTCTGAAATTGATCCTAACATTGCATAATTAAGGCTCAGAAGAGCACCCCTGTAATGCCAAAACTTGAAGTTGGAGAATCAGAAGTTCGAGTTGACCTTGAGTACATAGTGACTTCTAGGCAAACCTCAACCACATGATACTTTGTCTCAAACAAACGGAAAACAGCCACTGATGAATATGCTCTTTCAACAATCTGTGAGATTCGCTTACTTGATTAGAGATCATCGTTATTCCTTATTTTTAATCAATACATACCAGAGATGTTTAAAAATGTTTATGATTCAAACAGGTAAACCAAGAGTTAAATCTCTGGTTTTTTCTTCTCTACTTGCCAAAAAAATAAATCTGAAGTAGTTTTGAAGTTCAGTTTGTTCATGTGTAAGAGGAAGCACACCTAATGAATTTGTAATTCATGTGTAAAGGAGGCACATATATTAGTCAGGGGTCTCTTGAGGAACAGAACTGGTAGAATGAATATATGCATATATTACAATAATTTATTAAATCAGCTTATGTTAAAATAGTCACAGCAGTTGTTTCCTGTTTGAAAGGCTGAGAGTCCAAGACCTGTTAATCTAGGAGGTTGAACGCCTCCGCAGCCTCACTCTGGCACCACAGACCTACAGGTTCCCTGGAGTGCCGCTGGTCCTCAGTCAATGCTGGCAACCTGGAAACAGTTCTGATATCTGTGAAGGAATAAGCAACAGCAAAGAAAGTGTGAATCAATTCAGAGGCAAGAGGGATGGCCAAGCAGACAAAAGGCAAATAATCTTTTTCCTGCATTGCCTGTTTTAGTATGGTCTGCTACCAAAAAGAGCCTCCCACACAAAAGGTGGCTCTTCCCACATCAGTTAAGGCAATCAGGACAGTTTTTCAGGTGAGGTTTTCTGTTCAGCCGATTCTAATTTGTGGGAAGTTGATGGTATAACCAAGCACCATAGCATTCAGGTAAAGCATGGAGTGTGCAGAGGATATTTAGAAAAGTAGTTAAAGCTCTCTCTTCCCCACTCTGTCAATAAAAGTTAGCCACAATTAGAAGCACTCATCTCTTGCACTCAAAATATCAATAAATTAAACATCTACAGTTAGAAAGATTCCAACATGACACAAAGCTTTTCATGACTCAGTAGCCATTGGCAAAAAGGAAGAATAAAGTAACAAAAAGAAAATTAAGTTATAATCAAAACACCAATTACAAAGTATTCACAGACAAGTTAAGGATGAACTGACAGATGAAGTCTTTCACAAAGAGAGAGAGAGAGAGAGAGAGAGAGAGAGAGAGAGAGAGAGAGAGACCCAGACCATAGTAATAAGAGAGGGTTTTCCCCCTGGACTGGTGATGGTTGCAGACAGGAAATAAATAACATTTGTGGAGGAGAAAATTTCCAGATGATATCAGCCAACAGTAGCAGTTAACAAATGGCATGGACAGGAAGCACTCTATTCTAGGTGGCTGCTCTGAAAGATTTGTTACCGTGAAGATGTGGAGATAGTATTGTGAGTGGGTTAACTTATTGATTCAGAAACATATCTTTAACACCTATTGCTATAAAAACAACTATCGCTCCACTCTTTGTAATAAGAGTCTCACTTCATAATTCAGGTTGGCCTGGAACTCAGTAGTTTGTGAAGCTTACTCTGAACCGCAGTATTGCCTCAGCCTCCTGATTTCTGTGATTACAAGCCATATTTTCCAGCTTGGTCTTTCTTTTCTCTAGTATGTTCTATCATTTGAAGGATGTGCACACATGCATTAAAACACACACACATGACACCTTTAGCATTACTTAATTCAAAATTTATTTCTAAATACATTTAGTTACTTTAAATGTAATAAATGGAAAGAATTTGAATGGAATACTTTACGCAAGCTAAGGAAAACAAAACAAATGAATGAAAAATCAAATTAAGAACTCTCATTGCCGTGCTGCTTAGTTCTCAGAGAGAAGGTAAAGGAAGGACTAAGATAGTGGACAATGGATTCTGTGCGGTGGAAGCACAGTTCATATTGTTTGGTAAATTAAAATAAGCTTGGAAGAAGTGAAGATGAGAATAATAGGAAGGGTGTGGAGGTAGAAATGACAGGAAGCTGGTTACTCCTGATACTAGTCGGCCAGCTCATGCTTAAGATTACCAGCTACGGATTGGGAAGACCAGCCCTTGAATCTTGAATCACAGACTGCTGAGTGTCATGAATTAAATAATGTATAATAGCACAAATGCAGTGTCGTGAAATACAACCTCTGTAGCAGAATTTTCCCATTTCAAATATTCCATGAAAAACAATGAAAAAAGCCGGGCGATGGTGGCGCACGCCTTTAATCCCAGCACTCGGGAGGCAGAGGCAGGCGGATCTCTGTGAGTTCAAGACCAGCCTGGTCTACAGAGCTAGTTCCAGGACAGGCTCCAAAGCCACAGAGAAACCCTGTCTCGAAAAACCAAAAAAAAAAAAAAAATGAAAAAGAAACATTAGAGAGAGATCTAGAAACTCAAAGTAGGACAGGAAAACCCAGAGGAGAATCAAGAGACACTCTGAGAAAGTGACCTCAATTAGTATTATACATTCTACATCCATCCACTTTCCTGTAAGCTTCTGATAACATTTTTCTTTAGAGCTGAATAGTATTCTACTTTATAATATATCAAATTTTTATTATTCATCTGCTGATGGACAACTAAATTAAATCTAATTATTTACTGTACCTCTATTTCCTTACTTTTAAATATGTAGTTTACATTTAACATTTTAATTAATCTATAGTTATATTTTGGCAAAGATAGCTAACAGTTTCCCTGTATTATTCTTAGCCAATCCTCTTAGTAATTACTAAATATCTCATTTCTTTGTCATTATTTTAGTATTTTAACTATGTCTAGATAACAAATAAGGCATGTTTCAATGCTGTCCATGCTGTCATATTGGTCTACCTGCTGATTACCAATCAATAATTGATCAATTATTTTTTTTATAGCTTAATAAAGATTTTTCATATGTGTATAGGAAAGAGCCAAACAATGTTCCTTTTTTCACACTAACAAAGCATATCTTATTAATGTATAACTAGATACATGGTTTTAATGTTTTTCTTTAATTCATCATTTTTATTGATATTTGATAATTACCCATATTATTGAACTAGAGCATAATATTTACCTACACATAAACTTGGTTCTGTATTTCTTAACTATGGGGAATTGTCCGTGTAAATTTTGGAAATAATTCAAATTACTAAAGAATGTCTTGATGATACTGAATTCTAGTTTCTTTGAAACCATATTCATTAGGGAGGGTGGCAGTCATTCTGCCTCACCTTTCTGAAACATGAGGAACCTTTTGATCACCATCGTACCGAGTTTTCTGTCTTTCTAATCTCCTCTAAGATTGTTTTATCCCCCAGCTGATTTTTATGTGCATTGCCAGTCATCCTATAACACATGCACATACAACCAAACTGCATATTTCTACATATTTTATGTTGTCAGGGTCATTTTGCATTGTTCTGGCACCCAATTTATTTTAGTCTACTTATCTAGTTCTTGTTCTGTTTGAACTACTATATAGCCTTTGTTATAATGTATGATTGTAACAGTTCATTGTGCTATTCTTACACAAATTAGTATTAGATTGTCTCCACCATTTACTTATCATCTTCTGTGCCATTTGTTCTTTGGCATAGCTATCCAAAATAGAGTATTTATTTATTTAACCACCCAGTAGACTCTGCATATACTGATGCTGATCATTTATGTTTTACTGATAACCAATAAAGATCTTTATCTTCCTTCTCACCTTATTTTATTTCATATCTGTATTATTTGTATCTTTGTTACTCCTCATGAATGAGCTTTCAGATAGTTCTGGCCTTAGTTGTGACAGCAGGGAAATCTGATTGCTTTAACTTATTTCCCACATTTGGCTGAGGTAATTTTACTTCCATAATGTGTTCCAAGGAATTACCACAGATTCATGAAGCTTTGTTCATAAGGACATCTCTGTAGTTCTCTAAATATATATGATAAGATGGTCCAGAGAGTAAGGATTATGTCTAAGGAAGAATAGTTTAGACTTGTCTCTGAGTGTTCACCTGGGTCTATTCTATCATGCCGAAGCCAATTTCCACACTTTTCCAGCTTCCAGCTGTACCCCATTTTAAACTTTGTGTCTGGTCTTGGTGACCTCTTAACTCAATTGCTAGTCTGGGTCTGATTTTATTTCCTAGGACTTTAATTTTCAAAAGAAAACCATGAATTTTCCCTCTTCATCTTTTAAAAATATATTTTATGTGTATGTGCATGAGCCTGAGTATATGTATATGCACCATATGTAGAAGGAGCCCTCGGAAATCAAAAGAGAACCTTTGATTTCTTGGAGTTGAAGTGTTACAAGCCATCACACAGATGCTGGAAACCAGCACCAGGTCTTCTGCAAGAACACTAAATGTTCTTAATTGCTAGATCATCTCTCTGATCCTCCCTTTTTTTAATTTTTGGGAGACAGTAAATATGCATATTACTCAAAGACATAAATTTTGGAGCCAAGCTGCCTGATCACAAATCTCAGCTCTACCAACTTACTATGAGAAAGATCTTGACATTGACCCAGTTCCCAAACATCTTCTGTTTCCTCATATGTAAAACAGCACATGAAGAAGAGTTGATGTGAGTTAAATGAGTTCTGATCTCTACATGTCTTCACTGTGAGAAATTATTGTTACTTTTTCTTTTGACTGCTAAGAATATCCTTAAAATTCAACTCAAGCCCCGAATAATGTCAGCTGTGCTTGGCCACAATATTGACACCTCCAGTGTCATACACTCACCAAGCTCAGCATCTGGTATTGTAGTTTCCTGGTGTCACAAAAAGTTAGATATGCTCCATGTTTATATATTTCATGCAAACCTCTCCAATTTTCCTGTATTTATGGTCTTGAAAACTAGAGCACCGAATATGCTTCAGTAAATGCAGAACTTTCTGTTTCTGGTTCTGTCTATCCTTTGAAATTCATGATTAGATGAACCTGGATGTTTCAAAAGAAGCTGATTTGTAGTATTACGGGATATTAACCTAATGATGAAAGAGCATTTGCTTACTTTCCAAACAAAATATGATCTACAGAAATCTGGCTTGGAGATGAAAGCATTATTTTGAAGAAGTTCTGTCTAATCCTTGATGGATTTTATAGTAAAATATTGTGCTTGGAATTTTTTCTTTTTTATTATGTTTTTATTACTTAAACAATTTTTAAATTTAAATATATTTTGATCATATTCTTCTTTCCCAAGTCCTTACAGATCCTCTCCCTCTCCCTACCCAGAAAAATTTTAAGTTCAAAAAAATCAAACAATATCTTTTTATTAAAACTAAAGTACCAGTGGCCCTCCAGAGTGATATATACTCCACTTGTGAAATAAAATTATATTGCTGTAAAAATGTTTTTCCTTTTATTTCTTGGTTTTATAATCATATGTACGTGTGAAACATTTATGACAGAAATAGGGTGTTCTACATTCTCAGGAAACCATGTGCTTGGAGGAAACTGGCATTTAAAATACCTTTGTTTTATTCCCTTAGAGATTAAGTTTTAGATGAAGTCTCAGAAAGTGAGATCACATTCTTTAATAATTATTTGTATTTATTTTTTTCCTGTGTATCTGTTATATAACTTTTCCCAGGAATGGAACTTCTATCACCCTTCTTGTTTTTCCCCTTGCTACTTGGCAATTGAGAAATCAATAATCTCTTGAAAATTAGGGCACTACTGTAGAAACAATACAATTACCAAACTCGAGATCATTGAATTCTGGAGTCAGATGATGGAAAAGCAAAAGGCAAGCCCTATGCCTTGAGAGTCTGCAACTTTCCAAACTCTCCTTTTCCACTGTGTTTTCCTAGACAGGCAAGACACATCGTGGTTGAAGATCCCATTCACATTAGCCAAACATACAAAAATCTAGTTGTTATTAACTTCTTGTTTGTAGTTAATGCTAGTGTTATTAGAACATTTTGGACATTGTGGACTAGTATTAGTCATAATATGTAAATCTGAGTATGCTGGTTAACTGAAAATCTTTCCACCCACAACTTCTATTCTAAAAGTCTCTTATCTACAGTTCAAAGAACAGAAGATGAATCACATTGGAACTCTGAGCCACATTGCTTCCTCCTGGTCTCAGTTTCCTCGTTAGATAATGAGAGAAAACAGAATATCAAAGCTTCATTTCTCATGGATAGTGTTATATTTTCATTTAACTGAATACACTGGCTCAAATTAGAATTTAGAATAGAATTAAATAATTTATTTATAAGATGATTATATTTTAATTTTTAGCATCTTATAGTGCAACTCATGCCATCAGAAATCTCTGTGTAGAATATGAGCTGAGGGGAACATTAGAACTCACGTTGAGTGCTCATTGATGGAGTCTGTACTCTAAGAACTTACATCCAGTCACCCAATCAAACCCTGGCCTCCAATACCTTCAATAAGCCCATTCCCTTGCCATTTACATCTTTTTGTCTGATTTTTAAATAATAAGGAAGTGTATCTGGATCATCAAGTCTTTAGTAATTGCCCTATTTCTACTGCTAACTAAATTGGTATTATCGACATATCAGCTGTCAAGAGATAATCATGAAAGAAGGAACAGAGGGAGCAGTTCACATTCCTGGAGCATCTTAGACAATAGATACACAAAACAAGATAAAGGCCAGTATTAGATATGAATGTAATTACCCTGCACAGATTTTTCAAAATGGATAAAACTTTTGTGACAATGGATGCTATTACGTAGAGAAGCCAGGAAAATGTGTCATCTAACTTGGAATTCATTTGGTCATTTTATAATTAATTGGGCAGCAATTGTAAACCTGTTATCACTGGTAATAAGCAAATTAGAAGTTGTATGTATTATCCAAAATATATTTGCACCTCTCCTGTGCTCATCTCAAAAGAATCAATGGCAAGTCTCCAAATGCTATCAAGCATGGCATGGGCTGTGGGTCTGACAAGTATTACGTTTGTTTTTGTTTTGTTTACAGTAGGTGTATTTGTGAATGTAAGATCTAGTTCTTAAAAAGGAAAGTAGTAATGGGTAGGATTTTAATGATTATGCCAGAAAAATAATTAATGAGAGACCTTCCTGCTCTTCTTTGTTCTGACTTGATGGTAGATTTAATGTCAAATGTTGCTGGTATCATGAGGTGAAAGGAATCAAGACCCTGGCAAACAAACAAAAAAAAAAAAACTTTTTACCAACCTAAGCTCCACTTTGGTATTTTACCTGTATAAGACATGCACTTTTCCTATGTTTAAGAATTTAAAGTTTACTAAACTAGGGTTCTCAGCACAACTTCGTTTTAAATTGCATTTATGTAAATATTCACTTTAAATATGTTTTTAAAAACATGTATTTCTCATTGAAACATGAACTTCAGAACTAAAACTCACAGTGTGTCTTCCAATGACATAGTAATATTCGAAATATTCTCTAGATTTGGTTGAATCAAACTGAATTGGCTTGAGATGAAATAAACTGTGTAAAATGGAAAGAAACTTCCAAGAAGATAAGTCAGCCTTCCAGCTGCAGAGTTCACAAGAGCTTGAAGGAAGGTGGTTTTTGAGCTGATACTTAAAGGACTGGCTTTATTTGGACATATATTGAAGGAGATGCTATTTTTGGAGAAGCAGACAATATGAGTACCTGGATTTTGGTGTGAGCAGACTGTGGGAGAACAGTGAGAATCAGTGACATATTAGTTATGCACCTGTTGTGGTAAGAGAAAAACCCATGATGAGGTGATTAAGAATGTGATAAAGCAGAAACGTTGGATAAAAAAAAAAAATTACAAGAGCATGGAAAGACGATGTTCCCTGACAGACTAGGTCGAGATTTTGATCTTGTTTTGTCTTTGTAGAGCTGGGGTTCACACACAATAGGTCAACACCTGCTACTGAACTGTACCTTCAGCTCTAAGAGTGGGTTTTGAAAAACAGGCAAAATAACCGCTCTCTCTACAGGTGGTCAAAACCCTCTTCCAGGAACTTCCGTGGTATTGCATGATCAACAAGGAGCCATTGATGGAATGTTGTGGATAGACTTAAAATGGCAAATAAGTTTAAAAATTGTGCTGCACATTGTTGGAGATCATTGGGCATTTTTGAAAAGACAATGAATGACGTGGGCAGAATTTTGCTTTCAACAAAGACTTCTATGTGGGGTAGGTGTAAAAGTGATATAGGAGATCATAGGAGAAGCAAAGAGCCCAGTTACTAGGCAGTTATAATTTCCAATTGTCATAATTATTCAATAACTAAGAGCCTATATTTAAGAGCTGTTATGAGGACAGTGTAAATGCACGCGACAGGAAAGCTTCTGAATATAGCAGTGGAATCATCTTAAGTTCATGGACACTGAGGTAAGTAAATAGAGAAGAGAGATCCTGGCTCCTCCCAACTTATTCCTGGAATTAAGGCTGTTGTTTCATGGTTGGAGATGGCTACTTGATGTCCAGCTGTTCTAGATTTCAATTTGTGAAAAGGAGGAAGAGAGGCATTTTAACATTTGCTAGAACCTTAATACATGTCTCTATTATTTCATTTGTCTCTAACAAACTTCAGCGGAAAAAAAAAAAGACATTCTTTATTCTGAGAAGTCAAGCGACTTACTAAAAATCTAGAGAAGGAAGAAATTGATATCGAGGGGTGTAACACAGACCCAAAATACAATTCTGTAGGGTAATATTCTAATTAGTGAGTTGCTGGTAAGATTGAAGAGAACTGGAGCAAAACAACACAGGGGAGGAATCTAAATGTGAGTCATCCTCATGAAAACAGTAGAACATTCAAGTCACTAGGTTCAGCTCGGTAGATAACTCATTCTTTTTTTTCTTAAAACGTTGCTTATTTATGCTTTGGAATCCTAGTTTGCCATGTCCAGATATTCTCCCAATTCACTGCCTTTACTGTGTAGATGAGTGTGATGGCACCTACTAGGCAATGCAGACACAGCATGTCCAAGTGGATCATAACCTGAACAAATGCCAAAGAAGTGTTGAGCAGGCAGAACATGTAATGATAAAACATTGATATTTAATAATAATAATAATAATAATAACTACATAAAGCTTATGAAAAACCTTATGTCTCAATGGGCTGACTGATTCCCTGAAGTCATTATGTCTGCTTTTCCATTTGGCACTGGGTCTTTTCAGACTTTGTTGCAGAAATGGCACAGCCCTGTTGCATGAGTTTCATGAACTCAGCTATGTTCTTATTTCTAGGCTTACGTGTTATTCCTGAAGTTTCCTTAGCAACTATATGTGGATCCATAAATGCCACAAATGTCCTCTGAGGTCCCTAAACTCTTCTTTGGTCAATCAGGGTTATACCTGTCCTCGCACAGGTTCATTGACTCAGATTTTAGGTGATAGAAACTTACGTCCCCAGCCCTTATGTGGGCCCCAATGTTTTGAAGGAAGATTCCGAAACAAGAAGAATAAGGAAAATGAATTCTGAGTTTGATGAAGTCAGCTGTGTAACTAGAGCATTGCAATGACCAATAAGAAAAGAAAATTGGCCAATGACAGAAGAGCTATTATGACACATTAAAAATAAGAATAGTTTCACTACTGAAGAAGAGACGTTTTTAAAGAATATGGAAAAGACAATTATATCCCTCCTCCTACAATTAAATTGATTATAGATCATCATTTTGTACATTTTTGTTCTGCTAATGCTATTTTTTGAATTATGCTGGTATTAACTTATAAGGATAGTCTATCATGAAAATTAACTCAGAAAATGGGGGAGTGGAGAAAGGCTAAAGTGTGGGTGTTTCTGTAAATACTGTAGAACATTGCTAAGTGCTTTTCCTCTGTGTTTTTCTTTCTTGAGTTTCCTAAACAATTTTTATTTGACATCAGTATGCCTATTATACCTATTATTGTGGTTAACAAGGTATAACATTTACTCTTGAAAAGGCTCTAATTCAGTTAGACCAACAGGCAAGTAATACAAATTTAAAATGCTTAAAGTAATTAGATTGTTGCAGCCATTAGACAGCTTAAAAGATATGCCAGATAATACAATAGGGAATCCTGGAATAAAAGAAAGGACAGTAGGTTACAAACGCGTGGGTTACAAAGAAAATATGTATCTTGGCTAGTAAAAAATGAATTAATACTAGTTCATTGATGCAGAAAGCATACCATACTAACACAAGATAAAAAAAAAGTAGCGGAAGATTATTTTTTGAAATATATTACATATGTACTACAATTGTAAATATAAAACTGTTGTAGAATAAAATGTGAATATACATACACAGAGACAGAGACTAAGAGAGAAAGACAAAGAAGATAGATTCAAAAATAAAGAGATGGAAGAGAGACAGAGAGAGACAGAGAGAGAAATGGTCACAAGAAGTGAAACACTGCAATGACTTTTTCCTCACATTTACTTTTCCCCTCATTTACTGGCATCTTTCTCTTTCTCATTTTGTAGATTTTTTTTCCCTCTGCACAACCTCTAAATCTTGGACATCTCAGAGCTCCAGTCTGAGTGCCCTTTTGGACCCTGAACAGATTTTTACATCTTTCTAGGTGACCTTACTGAGACTTGTGGCATTAAATACCATCTGTGAGTCAAAGAAGTAGGGCTGAGTCTCAACTTTTATGAGAGCTCGTCTCATGCCACAGCTGACTTGGTATCTTCTTGTGAGTGTTCACTGCCTTCTTGAATGGACCACTCACAATGGAACTCGCTTCAGTCTGTGACCCCGTTCTCCTTGGTCACTGTAACAACGATCAACGTATACTCACCCAGACCAAAAATAAAAAAGTTGAGTAACAGTTGTCTTTGAGGAGTGCCCTTATTTTCCTTCATTTATCTTATGAGGAGATCATAGTCACTGTTTTCACCATCACCCATGTGGAAGTTGCCATCACCATTTTGCTAGCTCTGCTCCATATCTTAGGTTCTCAAATTGAATCTCTCTTTTCATCTTTATGACCTACTCATACTTTAAACGTTTATTTTTATTCAAACCGAACAAATACGTTTTAGAAGCCAAAATAATAATCAGCCATGTTAGAGATTTCCACGTTGGTTTTCAACTCTAGCTACCTTTGGACCTGCTAACCATGATCTCATGCAGGCTCTTCCACACTGAGTCCTTTTTTCCTTATTCACCCGACACAAATATAATTTTGACATCACCTGGCTTGAGACTTACCCAGCATGGAAGGTGATTCTAGGTCATGCCTTTTCTCTCTGCTTGGAGCAGTTGCATTGTCCCTCCCCGGAGTAACCTTTGATACCCCAAGTGTTCTCTCTCATTTTTGTGGTCAGAGGCGAGGTCTCTGAATGTGAAGAGAAAAAAAAATAACTTTTATACTTGTCTTTCAAATTCAAGAAAAATAAGGAATGGTAAAAATGTAAACAGTTCAGATACGGCATGTCTTCCTTCACTTTTAAATGAAACGTGCAGGGTAAAATAAAAGTGGGTTTGCCCTGGCTTTCATTTCCCCAGGCAGGGTGTCAGCTCCTGGTGCTTTTCCATCTGTCAAGAGGGTGTGGGCCTGTCAACCAATTTGAAAACACTTTAGTCTACAGCTCCTCTTGTACAAATATAGGCATCCCACCAACAAGTCTTTGGAGAGACTGAAATCACCCAGGGACCATGCAGGTTGGACTCTAAGCTTGTATAATACACAATTTTGCTCTAGTATTTAATATGAATTCACCTAACTTTTATGTGTAATGTGCCAAGCTTTGTATTACTAACTGGACTCTATAATCAGGTATATTGGTGTGCTTAAGGAAGTTGTAATTTAATATCAAAGACTGACACGGAAGGAGATGAAATATGGAGTAAGGTAGTAATACTGAGTGTAAAGCATCATATAATACTGGACATATGTAAAAAAGAGTGAGACCAGCTGCGCAGTATAGAGATGAAGCTCTAGAGTAGCGGTTCTCAACCTTCCTAATGCTGTGACCCTTTAGTACAGATCCTCCTGCTGTTGTGACCCCGGCCATACAATTATTTTCATTGACATTCCAAAGCTGTAATTTTGCCACTGTTAGGGATCACAGTATAAATATCTGATATGCAAGATACCTAATACGTGACACAAAGGCATCACAACCCACAGGTTGAGAATCACTGTTCTAGAGAAAGAAAATTATCCCTGCTAGTCCAAAGGGAACCCTGAAGTGTGCTCGGATAGCCAACTGTTTCCTGTAGTGAGCTATGCCTTTCTCAGTATCCCTGATTCCCACATAGAAGGTAGAATGCCCATTAAAGAGAAAGCAGTGATGTGCTGGAAAATGGAACTTTGTACCATGCATACAATGTCAAAATGATTTTTTTTTTATTTCCAACACTAAGTGTTGTTCTAGTCAACAGATACCATGATTCCTTGTGTAAGCTCCTAGGATGAAGAAGTTTCTCAGACAAATAAGTGCTCGTGGTTCATGCTATTATTAAAACCAAATAGTCATGGTAGCATGTGTTCTAATGTCTTCCCCCATATGTTCGGTTCCACCCAATTTCAACATGGACCATCCAGGGCAATGTGATCTACTGATTTCCAGAGTGTGCATGCTTAGTGTATGTGTGGTATGTTTTGACTGATTTTTTTTTGTTTTGTTTTGTTGGTTTTTTTTTTAGCATCTCCCTTCCCATGCTAAGAACATTGTTCCTATTCTATTCTCTTGTGGACCACATTGCCTGTCCAGTATCCGATGTTGCCCTTTGGGTCTTGAATATCACCAAGAGTGCACTTTAATTTTTACATGAAAATATTTTCCATTTTTTTTATTTTTAAATCCTGAATTTAAGCCAACTAAGATGTTTGTGTTATTATACAGGTAACAAAGGAGAGGGATTGCAAGAGTTATCTCAAAAGATGATACAAAAACTTTGACATGTGAAAATGAAATTACTTTTTCCTTGGGGACATGTGAGATTCCCTAGAATCATCCAGAAACATGCTCTGTACATTTGTGGAAGGAACAAAAAAGTGAAGAAGGAATTCCAGGTTCCTCTTGACTGATGTCAAAAACACCGTGTGGGATGATTCAGCCACACGTATGAAGCATTTCCAACGTGGTTGTTTTATTCCAGCAGAAATATAGTGGGACAATGACATACTGAATCTGGTACAAATCAGGTGACAAATTTCAAAAGTCTGGAAAATATTTAACTTTGTACAGAAGGCCTTCAGTACATGGTAATCAAATACCATATGCCTTGGTTATAAACCCATAGTAATTCTGTCTTTCTTTTTTAAAGTGACTTCTAAATTATTTGAGTAAGGAGTAAAAGCACATGACAAAAACAAAACAAAAACAAAAACAAGAAAATATCTAAGTTTAGAGCAAGTGGTGGAAACGATAGCCTGTGGTTTTTGTTATTGGAACAGGGCTATGAGCCTGAATTTACATATTACCTGCCCTGCTCTTGTATCATAGGGGCAAATTTAGTACTCGTTTGCAAAGCCTAAGCCATCTTAGAGCATCTCTTTGGTGACCTTTTATAGAAAATTTTAGTCTTTAGAAGTCTTTGTACCCCAATGTCTTCAATCTGTCAAAAAAGGATAATATTAGTGATCTCCCCATCTCTCCTAAAATTCAGGCATTCTGGTTTTCTTTGAAACCCTCAAGTTAAAACTGCCACAAGGAATGAAAAAAAAAAAAGTGAACAAAAACGAAATGTATTTTCCCGACTGTGAATATCTCATCTGACAGTGGCTGCAGCTTTTATTGTCAGGAGAACTTTTTCCTTTTCTTATTAGACACCTGGATGTGTCCCAGGGGTTGGTTGTGCATTAAGTGATGAGATTGCAATCCCTAGGCAAAGAGGAGCGGAGGAGCCTGGAAGAGCCCGGGTTGTTCTCTGCTCACCTGTTTGCTCTGAGGAATTCTCAATCAGCCCACACTGGCTGGAAATCAGATGCAAACAAGATGACTGCCAGCGTCTGGCAGGAGGCGTTAAATGGGAATCCTGCGCTGGTCTAGGTGTTTCATCTAAAATCAATCCTTGAGGCAGGGAGTAAAACTTCAAACAGGATGCATGTTAAGTGTGCACCCCGTCTTTCTAAATAGCCAACACTCAAAATGAGTCTACACTCAACATCCAAGAGCATTTTAAGGCATAAGTATGTATAATTATATATGTTTAGATAAATATATATATATATATATATATAATTTATATGATAACAGAGACAGATATTGGGGTTCAAGCTAAAGATAAGAAAAGCAAAGCGGCCAGCTACTGGCTCTTCCTTCTACCTCAGACTGAAATGGACATTCCTGCCTCCACAAATCCTCAGACTGGGATTGAGACTGAGCCTTGTCACTTCCTGTCTTATATTCCTCTCTAGTGCTGGGATTAAAGGCATATACCACCAGCGCCTGGCCTCTATGGCTAACTAGTTTGGCTGCTGGGATTACTGAGACTGAGCCTTGTCACTTCCTGTCTTATATTCCTCTCTAGTGCTGGGATTAAAGGCATATACCACCAGCGCCTGGCCTCTACGGCTAACTAGTTTGGCTGCTGGGATTAAAGGTCTGTGCCACCACTACCTGGTCTGTATGTTTGACTAGTGTACATTGCCCTCTGATCTTTAGGCAAGCTTTATTTATTAAAACACAAATAATAAACCACTATACTAGACAGCTGATTTTTGAAGGGTAGATTTGGTCCTTCAAAATGCATGTCAAATAGAGCTTCAAAGCTTGCATGATGACTCCGGAGATAAAGGTGCATGCCTCTAAGCCTGGCAATCTTTTTGATCTCTAGAACCCAGATGGTGGAAGAAGAGAAGCCACTTGTGGAAATAGTACTCTGATCTCCATAATGCTCACATCATGCTTATTTTCCGTTACAATATTTCTCACAGGTGGGCTGATGAGATGTCTTTACGTAGTTGTGTGTGTGGATCTTCTAGGGCACGGGCCCATGCGTGTACGGGTGTGGGTGTGTGCACATGTGCACCATGACTTACATGTAGAAATGAGAGGGCAGTGAGAGTCAGTTCTCATCCTCTACTATAGGGGACCCAGGAATCGAACTCAGGTCATTATGTTTGGTGGCAACCGCCATCTTACTAGCCTACTGTATCTTTCTGTCTGTGGGGCTGTGAGCTTTAGCCTTTAATGACTGAGCCATCTCCCCAGTTATACTGTATCTTCCTGGGGAATTGTTTCTTTAATCAAAAGAAAGTACACCTTCGTTATCTCTTCTGATTAATTTTTGTTTGAAGTCTACTTTCTCAAGTATTAGGATAGCTATACTCACTTGCTTTCAAACTCCATTTACTTGGTGTATTTCATTTTCCATCCTTTCCCCTGAAGGTTTTATTTGTCTTGTATTTGTCATGTGCTCTTAACATGTGACAGACAGATGGCACATGTATCTCAGTGCAATCTGCTTGTCTGCTGTTTAATCAGAGAATTGAGGCCATTGATGTTCAAACTTACTGCTGAAAGGCTTGTGTTAATCCCATCATTTTGTTTTTTGTAATATTTAATTCCTTCCTAATCTTTTGTGGTTGAATGTCTTAGTTTATTTTTCCCATGCCCTGGTATGTTGTAATAAGAGCTGTGGGTTGCGTCCCCGGCACCCGGCCGCCCGCACAGCTAGCTTTACCTGAAATAATTACACGGAAACTGTATTCTTTTAAACATGCCTGGCCCATTAGTTCCAGTTTCTTATTGGCTAGCTCTTACATATCAATCTAACCCATTTCTAATAATCTGTGTAGCTCCACAAGCTGGCTTACCAGGAAAGATCTTAACCTGCGTCTGTCCGGGGTGGGAGAATCATGGCGACTGTCTGACTCAGCTTCTTTCTCCCAGCATTCTGTTTTGTTTACTCCGCCTACCTAATTTTATGTCCTATTAAAGGGCCAAGGCAGTCTCTTTATTTAACCAATGAAATTAACACAAGCCAGAAGACTCTCCCCCCATCACTGGTAGAAGTGTTTATCTATTTCAACAGTATGTCTGATTCTTTTCAGTTAACTAAAGAAATCCATGATTCTTTATCTTTTGAGACAGAATCTCTATGTTAGTCAGCAAGCCCCAACTATTCTATCTCTGCCCCATACAGCACAAAGGGTATAGGCGTATGTGCCCATGCCCTGCTTTTTTATGTGATTTCTGGGATCTGAACTCAGTTCCTCACGCTTGCCTACTGAGGCCAATCGCTTATTAAGAGTTTCAGTTTCAAAACTTTAGTTTGATTCTTTTTTTTTTACAATATTTCTGTCTCTTTACTAAATTTGCCTTTTGCATTCTGTGAGTTCATTCAAAATTTTATGTTCTCACTGAATATTTTCAAAATTGTTAGAAATACTTTTCTGAATGCAATTTTTCTGATATCCCATCTAACTCATTCACAGATATTACTGTGAAATAGATTGATTGATTGATTGATTGTGTGTGTGTGTGTGTGTGTGTGTGTGTGTGTGTGTGTGTGTGTGTGTTTTCAAAACAGAGTCTCTATGTAGCCTTGGATATTCTGGAACTCCCTCTGTAGACCAGACTGAACTCAAACTCAGAGATTCACCTATCTCTGCTTCCTTATGCTGTGATTATAAAAAGTTAATAGTCACAATCAAGGTCTTTTCAAAGAAAAAATAGGGGGATATAATATAGAGATGAATACTTTGCATTAGTAAGGATGTTGGTCTATTGATACAAATTTAAGGTCAATTTTATTATATGTGTATTTCCACTCTTGTTTAAGGTATTGTGTTTGTGCTGATCATTTAAAAAATATAATGCATAATTAAAAGTTACTGATTAATAGATAGTCATTTGTAATAGTGAAACTTGTAGTCATGCTAGTTAGGTTTTCTAGATATACAGAGATATATTTCAGTTAGATAGATAATCTTCAACACTTAGAAATTAGACTTTTCTTTACATGTCTGCTTCTGGCAGCACCAAATACTTCAGAGAAGTTGATGGGCATTGAAAAAACTCATTTTGAAATTTGCCTTCAATGTGACAAGGCTAGCCATTTGGGCAAGAAACTGCTCTTGCCTGGACTGCTTGATGGTGTGCTGTATGAACTGGACATGCAGGACCCACAGAAAAGTGACTGCTTCATTTTCCAAAAGACTGGATGGTCTTTAAGGGTTACTACTTCATACACAACCACTGCCCAGCCATGTTTCTTGTATGTCTACATAGAACTTGTAAATTTATTTGTTGATTGAAAATAGATTTCTTTTCTTATACAATACATCCCAACCAGTTTCCCCTCCCTCCACTTCTCCCAACTCCCCACCACCTCCCTTCTCCCCCAGATCCACCTCACCTTCATTTCCTCTCAGAAAAGAGTAGGTGTTCAAGAGATGACAGCCAAACAGGACAAAACAGGATATGAAAAGACAAAAGCACTCCTATTAAGGCTGGACAAGGCAACCCAATAGGAAGAGAAGAGTCCTGAGGGCATTGGGTCATTGATTAGATTTGTTTTACCTCACTGTGTTCTTTCAATGGGAGTATTTACGATGCTCTAGTAGAACTCGGTTGTGGTAGGGATGATATGTAGTTTTTCTCCACTTGTGTAGCTCCGTGAGATTTACTGTGACTCAGATCTGACTTCTACTTCATGGGACATTCAGTGGAGTTCTGGGGCAATCACTCTCCCTTGTAGCCAGAGAGATTCTGCAAATCAGACCTCAGAATATAGTTCCCTGACACCTGCCCTTGGTTGGCCAGGGTGGGATATGCAGGAAAGGGCCTTTGTCTCTAAAGTTGCTTAGCCACTCACTCAGTGCGTTTTTCATCTGCCTTATTGATGCTGCTTTAGTTGAGTGCAAAGAAGAGAAGAGGTTCTTCCTGGCACCTATGGGTATGTGGTTTTCAAGATTCATTTCTGGTTACACTGAAATTCTGTGCAGCGATGAGTCCATTATCAACTATGATCCCCCCCCACCTTCCTTTTGTTCTCTGCCATATGCACCACTCCCCCTCTCTTCAATTTTCTTGCTAGATTGTATAATGCTCAAAATATAATCCATATAGGCCCTCTCTCTTTCTTTAGCTATCATCTCAGGCCACTGCATGGCATTCTGTGTTGCAGCAAGGCACTCCACTTTGTGCTGAATTTCTGGACTCTGTTTTTCTTTCTACTTTCTTTATCTGTGCATGTGCTTTGTTTTCTCTTCTGCTCAAAGTTTAGTTCCTCTCTCGAGCTACCCACCTCGGGGAATGACTGACTACTCTTCCACTATCCTCATGCTACTTCTTAAAATTTTCAGCCTGAGTAAGGATGTACGTTGGTATTGACTGCCATCCTCTCCCTCTGTAAGATGTGCCTCCTTCATCTACTGAAATAAAGCATCGTCCTCTGCTTAGCATTCAATATAATCCTTCACTCGAGCTCATTTAGAAGACACAAATAATGTTATAAATAGTCCCATAGGTCAGAGACTGTCAACAGGGTGTCACCATTCCTAGAGAAATATTTTGGAAATTAATGAGGGCTCTTGAGAGTGTTATAATGAAAAAGGTGCAATTAACTCCAAAAAAAGGGAGGGGTGGCATAGACACTATGTGTTCTCTAGTACATTAGACAGTTCCAAACAATGATAAATGATCCCATGTCCCAGCAGATATTCAAGGGAGTGGAAAATGTTTTATTTTTCTGAACCAACAAGCTCCACTTTGTGTGTGAACACAAAGTATCTCTTACAGACTTTATTAACCCCTGTTCTTTAACAAAATAAATGCTCATAAAGAGGTGTGTTTTTCCTTATTTTGGAAAATCACCTCTGTCAGCGAGGCCATAATTCAGAAACCTCCTACACAACACATGGAGATTATTTGTACATGTTTCCATCCAGCATCCAGTTTCTTCACTCTACGTTCAGGCGTGCCGTGCCCCACTGTGTACATGTTGAAACATACAATGTTTTATTATAAATCGCGCTCCTTGTAATTCTCTTATGGAATTACAATTGCAACTAAACTGTTATATTCTTTACATTGATTTTCTTTTTTTGAATTTTATGTGTATGAATTAGCTGCCACCACTTTCTTTTTTAGTAAAGACTAACAGGAAACATTTCAGGGTTTGCAAGCCAATGACTTCTAGCTCTTTAGACATCGTCCTTCCAAAGAAAGTAATTGGTTTGTAATGTGTAAGCAATTAAGCATAGAGAGCCAAAATGATTTGTGAACACTGAAGTTTAAATTTTAAATAATTTTCATATCATAAGTTATTGCTATTTTTTTTATTTTTTTTTCAAGCATTTACAAGTGCAAAACCATTCTTGGCTCTTGAGCCCTGCACATGTCTTCACAGTAAGAGCTGGTTTGCTAATTGATTCTTCATAGTGTATTACATGGAAGTTTTGTGTACAGAAACAATATTATGAGAAATTGTATTTTTTTAATTTCTTGATTATGATACAATTAAAGTTTTATGTCAAACTTTTTCAATATATGCAAATTCTCTAATAAAATGTTGGGTTCCTACACTAGGGTGGGACCCACATCAGTACCCCAGTCAACCCTTCTCAAAGAAGATTCTTCTTGCAATAGATGGGAATTAAAACAGAGACACACCGCCATATAGTATGAAAAGAGTGAGAGACTTTGGAGAACTTGGTCCTAAATAAGACTCTTTAACAAATCCCTACCCTCAAAGCTCTATGAGAAAGAGGAGGTAGAAATATGTAAAAGCCAGAAGTTATGGGTGACTCCATAGAAAGAGTGCCTTCTGCATACAACAATACTGTTGTACATATGAACTGACAGAGACTGTTACAGCATGCACAAGCCTGCACAGGTATAAGGCAGATGGGGTCCCAGCTCTTTTAGAGGTTCTACCCATAAAAGAAGCTATTTGTAATTGATACCTGTTGGTAAAGGGAAAAATCAGTTTTCTCAAATGGTGTGTCACTGAAGATATCAACACAGTACATTGCAGACCCCATGATCAGTAACTGGCCAACGCAAAATTAACTTCATGTTTTTGCTCTTGTTTATTGGGAAGTATTTTGTGGTTGTTGTTGTTATTGTTTGTTTATTTGTACATGCATCAGTCCTATTGTATTCCAAAGACACTGTTTTCTTGAAGTCATTGGTAATTTCTGGCTCTTACAGACTTTTCCCACCTTCTCTTTATCATAGATCCCTGAACCTTGAGGGGAGGGATTTAATAAAGACATCTCATTTAGGACTGAGTGCTCCAAAGTCTCTCTACACATTGTCCAGTTCTCTCTCTCTTCCTCTCTCTCTCTCTCTCTCTCTCTCTCTCTCTCTCTCTCTCTCTCTCTCTGTGTGTGTGTGTGTGTGTGTGTGTGTGTGTGTGTGTGTGTTTGGTCTTACTTGTTTTATTTGTTTTGCTTTTGTTTTTAACGTTTTTATGTTTGTTTATGAGAGATAGAAGACATAAGGTTGGGTGAATAAGGTGGTGGAAATGATCTCAGAGGATCTGAGAGAGAGAAACAAGGATGTGATCAAAATATATCATTTAAAACATTTTTTGTTGATATATCATATATATTTCAGCTAGAGGCTGGAGATGCCTTGGTGCTTAAGAGTGTTTTTCCAAAGTATATGAGTTCCGTTCTCAGTACACACATCAGGTTGCTCACAGCCACCTATGACTCCAACTCCATGGACTCTGGTGCCTTCTTTTGGCCTTTATGGTCAAACACACAGGTGTTAAGCTTTCATACAGATAAATATAAATTAAAAATAAATTTGTAAAGTGGCTTGGTAAAAAGCTGTATAAAAAACAGATTGTTGAGTCCACCCCATGGATCCTCATTTAAATGATAAAACATAACCGAGACAATGCCCAACAACTGGCAGTCATAGTAAATAAAGAAGGCTATGGTTTTTACTTACATTCTCAACAGTCTTGATATGATAACACACACATGAGTCTTGATAAGACTGAAAGGTTCCTGTCTGAGATAATGAAAACTTTCCTGAATTATCTCTAATGTACTCACTGGTAGATGAAGTTCAAGACCAATGTTTTCAAGGTTGCAGAAATACGAGTCTTTTCTAAACTACCTAGAGAACCAGAAGGGTTCAGATCGAGTTTCATTTTAAAATGTTAAGGTTTAGTTTTGATCTGTTTTGAAAAGTTGTATTATCTTTGAATTGCATTTAATCTGCACCCAGATAAGTGTTACGCAGTGTTTCCACAAAGGGGGAGTGGGGCTATTAGACTTGACTGCATTATGTGTCATCTAGATTCATGTCATGAATTTCTAAGCCTTTGGATTCTCCCCTTGTTCCTGTGGCAGTGGCCCATCAATGTATTGAGGAAGAGAATGAAGCAGTATCTATCATGCAATGCCAATGCTCAGAGAAAAAAACTATCAAAATGCTTCCTGAATCCTAACCCTTTTTCTCTGGCACGGAGGGTGGTCTTTGTCCATCCACTTAGAGATTTCTCCATCTGTTTTCTGGAGCCGGTCATGCCTTCAGGAACTTCCAGTGCAATGCAAACATCTGGACTCTATAACACATGGGAATCCAAAGCGCCCGGAAATCTGGTGCATGTTGCTGCATCTACTCCCTAGACTCGGGCTGAGCCACTTGTAGCTGATGATATTCCAGACCTTCCAAGCAGTTCTTTGTCACCCTTCTGTATGTCTCCAAAGTCCCAAGCTCCACTGTCAGTTTCAGGTTGGACTTCTCTTTTGTTTGTCTTCTGTCAACAGCTACCCTTCAACCATGGTGTCACCAGCTGCAAGGTTCCAGTCTCATAGGCACAGAAAAACATTACAGGTGCATCTGGAATGCAGAGGGATTTAGCAAGTCCCTTGTCTACACAAAGCCTTGTTTTTAAGCCTGACATCCTGTGCCTATCCTCTGGAGCACAAAATGATGCATCTCAAAGCTAGGATTTAGAAAAGGGAGGTTGAATAAAACTAACATAATAAATAAAGGTTTAATGTTTGGTTTAGTCAAAACAGGTTGCAAGTTTGGTTGCATCTCCTGAGTCTTCTTCACCATAGCTGAGAACTAAAATACGAAAACAGTTTAAACAAACAAGGACACAGTTTTTACATACTCTTTGAGATTTGTACGCACGTGAGTCCAACAAGTGGTGTGTTTCTGTGTGTCTCTGTGTGTGTCCGTGTGTAGAAGTCAAGAAGATAGCAGGTAAATAAACCAAACATAATCAATGTGTCTTTACTGCCATAAAAATATCTAAATACCTTAAAGAGCTTGTCTGGAGGTTCTATCAGAAAAGCAGTTTCTCCTATATCCTTGACCTAAAAAGACAAGTCCTCCTGTGTTTTGGGGAGGTCATCCTCTTTAACTGAGTGTGCTGCTTTAGGAACCATGCTGTATTCGGAGAATTTTTGTTGCTGTTATTATTTTTCTTGTTGATTTTTTTTTTTATTTTGAGAGAGAGAGAGAGAACATCTAATTGGATGCTTAGGGAGATGTAGGGATCTGGGAGGAGTTGGGGAAGAGGAAAGAATATCATCAAAATGTATTGTATGGAAAATTCTTTTAAATAAAAATTTTAAAATATCCAAATAGTTATAAAAATCTATGACAAGAAATTTACATGCTAATGGTACATTTGAAGAAAAAAAAAAAGGAGAAGATTGTTAATTCTTAATCTACTTTCTTGTTTGTTTCTCCTTTAGCTCAACAGAATTCACCAAAAATCCATGAAGGCTGGTGGGCTTACAAGGAGGTGGTCCAGGGAAGCTTTGTTCCAGGTAAATGCACTTTTATTTTTATCTATTATTTCAACTCATTTTGTTCCTTAAACATTTTTAAGGAGATAGAAATACTCAACACCCCATTTATCATTTACTAGTCACACCTCATACTCCTATGTACTCGTGAAGTGATTATAAAACAGAATTTGATGAATGTCAGTGTTATTTCTACAATGTCACATTGGCTACATGGCCTGAAATATACTGTGAAAGTCAGGAGAGTCTATAAAGTGCTGGAAGAGTATTGCATACATTAAGGAAAGGTTTATTTTGTGAGCCCTAACTTATATGTGACACATTATTTTTCTGTGTAAGCCTGTAAGCCTCAGGTTATTCCATCAGTAGGAGCCTCCTCTAGAGAGAGGGAGAGTAGAAGGCTGAAAGCAGAGGCTCTCTGCCCGCACTTGGTCAAGAGAGAAAGGACTGTTCTTAACACTAATGAAACCGGAAACTTGAACAGACTGACCACGACAATGAAGCTTGCTGGGATACATGCTGCCACTGATGTCAATGCGTCAGAATCCATGCTCAAGACTCAGCAGATCAAGCCAAGTGCCATCTAAAAATAACAGGTCATGTGTGGATACTGTCAGCATGCGGGCAGTGAACTGAGCACCAAAGGCAGGCGCCAGCCAGAAGCATACTGTGACTTCAGTTGAAAAGGAGAGCAGAGGGTTCTTTCTCTACCACGTCCCTTACTCATAATGATCCTATTCTTTACATAATAGGTGGAATTAACAACTTGGCATTAACCATAAAATCCATAGACCATCCCACAAGATATCAGAAAGGGAGGGAAGCAAAGGAAGGAATGAGAGTTTAAAGGGAAAAAGACATGGAAGGGCGGCATATATCCTGGTATTTTTAGCTTGCTAGATGTGAGAGAGACAGAAAGGCAGCTCCCAAGAGCTTCAATGTATGTGAGAGAGACAGAAAGGCAGCTCCCACGAGCTTCACCCGTGGTGCTCAGAACAGAAGATCAAAAGAACTGGCTGAGGGTTCCAAACTTGGTCACAGGTAAAATGTGCATTGTCCCAGGTCATCTGTTCATTCTTGACTGCTCTGTCTTTTTACCTATTTCTTCTGTAGAGCTTTTCACATAAGCTGGGCAAAGAGAAGGCGCTTGCAAAATTCCTTTCACCATTTCTGTCATGGGACAACGATAAGTATTGCTGGGGTTGTTTCTTTGGAGGAAGACATGCATGGTAAAGGAGAGTGGGTGACTCGGGAAAAAGCCAGCTGGCTGCTGGAGAGCCTCAGCGCTCTCCAGTCCTAACTTCACAAACATGCCACGGCACATGGCACATTGTTCTTCAGCCCAGTGTGCACAGAGACTGAATTTAATTCACCCACCAGTGGCCAGGTTTCTAATAGCAATTGTGTAAGTTGTATACACTATATGTCTTCTTAAATGGGTATAGATACCTGTCACTTGATATTTATAGTTGGCAGAATCCCTATATATGATATAAAAGACTTAAAGACGTGTATTTTGTTAAGAGAAACCGTTTTTATATGCATGATAGTACAGAAATTGTGTTACCCATGATATTTTGTGTACCTGAGAATATGGGATTAGAGCAACTGAGGAGAGTTCCTCATTTCTAAATTACTTCTGCCTCTGCAGAGAGCAGCTGCAGTGATTGTCATACCCTTAGGTAGCATGTGGTTCTGTAGCATTTTGCCTGACTTATACTATTTGTTTTGGTTTTTATATCCTCTTTATATGTGTCCAAAGCCCTAGTGTGACTGACTTGTTTTATGCTTTCGAGACAACCTTGGGTATCAATTATCTTTCCTTTGATGCTGACTCAAGAGTTTTACTTTTCTGCATTTCCAGCCTGGTATGCATACAAGTTGTGGCTATAGAACTTGTGTTGGAGAGAAACACATAAAAGGCCACAGCAGTGGCAAAAGAAAGGTTAACTTGGTGCCAAAATGCCCTACTTTGGTCATTTGGGTGGTGTTCATGCAACACTTCCATGATACAGAGCCCCTTGTTTGGGGATAGTGAAGAGGAACTAGAACATAGCTCTTACTCAAACCGAATTCACCCATCTAAATGGCTAGATAGACCATAAAGGCATAGCTCCAGAGAACCAGTTCTGTCACAAGGCTAATAATGGTGTAGAATAGCATGATTCAGCCTGTGTGGTATGTATCAGAATTTCTTGCTGAGCAGCTTAGAATAGGCCTTCCACTAGCCTCCCCTCAGCAGGCTCTCCTTTGAAAGCAAAGCCCAGATTTTGTTGGACTATTCACCCTGCACACAACTAATATCTACAGCAACAGTAGAGATTTCCTTCTTCTTCCTCTTCTTAATTTTCCTACATATTATTCTCCCTTCTTCCTCCTCCTTCTTTTCTTCTTTTTGCCAGCAACACTTTAATGACTAATTTACGTAAGGACTAGAGTATAGAGCATGCTACCAGACATTTAGTAAGAAATGCTCTGGTGTCTGTTTGTCTTCCTGCCTCTCCCCTACCCTGCCCCTGTGTGTGTGTGTGTGTGTGTGTGTGTGTGTGTGTGTGTGTGTGTGCACGCACATGTGCATGTGTGCTTGTGTCCTCCCATATCCTTCCTTCCCATATTTCATTAGTTCTCTTTCTCTGGACAACTGACCAACACACACAACTGATTACTGGTTCTGTCCGTGCAGTAGTGTGAAAGGAAGTCTGCTGAATAAACTTGAGTACTAAAGCCACAAGCGACATTGAAGACAGCAGAATGGAAATATAGGAAGGTCACTCTTATTATTTAAACCATTTTCTTGTTATACTGTGTATGTGAGAGAGAAATGGTGGAATATATATATATATGTGTGTGTGTGTGTGTATACATATATATATATATACATATATACATATATGTCACTGGGCTCCAACTATAGTAAAGGTGTTGTGGGAAGGGGATGCCACTTTCCTCAATTGAGTAGCCACAGATAAGTTGCGCAGCTCCAGTCAGTAACCTCCCACCTACCCTCAACGAGCCATACACAAAAAGAGGATTAAAAAGTTCAGTGCACAAGGGACTTATTGAAAAGAAGGACTCCAGTGAGAGGGGGAGTGTCGAGGAGAGGAGGTGGGGGATGAAATGACTAGATTTCATCGCAGAAATGTGTGAAACTGTTAAGTAACAAGAGCAAAATAAATAGCATATATATGTTCACACAAAAAAAACAATATTAGGCTAATTACGCTGTTGAGGAGTTAGCAGAAAGTTTGTTTGGTACCATTTAAATTATATTTATTAAATAATAAAAATGTGTGTTATAAATATATCACATATATATAACACATTTTTTAATTTAGTATAAATACACACATGTCTTTAACACACTTCTGGAATATGTGCCAAACACTGTCTATCCATGTTCTACTTGTTCCAAAATGAGCATCTTCCCTTAGGAGACATCATGCTGTGGGATGTTATGGCATACAGTGATGATGTTTCACTTCTGGGGCTTGCAGTGTAATAAGGGAGCCACTTTTAGAAATAATATGCAACCATTGGACACCCCAATATCTGCTTTGTGTGGTAAGGTTCACAAGGGAAGTCTCTTTTTTATCCTAAAACAAAATGACCTGTGCTTGCTTCCCTTCTAATGCTGTGAATCACACCCATGGATCATGTATTTTCTCAATCTTATGAAGCTCTGGAGAAGGTAAAAACCCCTCTTAGATTCTGTCAGCTGCTAAGGCTCACCCCAGGTCCCTAGACCCAAGCCCCTGAGCACAGTGACCCAGGATGCTGTCCTTTGACCTCCCTAGAAAAAGTTATATTTGGCCCTGAGACACAATTCTAAAGAGCTTACCCTGGCCTCAATCTCAGGAGGCAAGGGGAGAAAGACAGATAAATGGCTCCTATCTTACAATATTTGCAGGACTCCTCTCAGAAATGTTTGGGAGTTATTAACCCTCAGAAGGGGAGGCACAGCCCTGAGGATCAGTAGCACTCTACAGGAGAGGAAGAGAAATGGAATTTCAGAAAGAAAAGCAAGATAGACAAAGGCTTGGAAACCTTGAAAGGTACATGGCCCAGTAGAGCAAGAGGAGCTCTGGACATTAACCCTAGAGAGCAACAGGGCTCTGATCATGAAGTGATGTACTAGTTGATATTCTAGAAGCCAAAGATTCTGAAGAAACAAGGAAGAGATTGACAATATTGCAAAGTTCAAGTAAAAAGAGATTGTTTGAACTAAGACAGAAACAGTGAAGGTTTCAAGGACAGGGTTTCTCCTCTCCTCTTATCTCCTGCACCATCAGGATACAGCACAGGTCTTCCCTACAATAGTCCCTGTACATCTACTTAATTGACTTGGGTTAAAACAAGCACATAAGAAAGAATAAGGTGAAAAGAAAGGCCTGACTGTACAGACATGATCCTCAGCCCTTGAAGTAATGATGATGATGATGATGATGATGATAATGATTATGGTAATGATAACAGTATTAACTCCAATGCATGCAAAGGGAAATCACTGTTTTTTCTCCATTTTATTTTGTGTCTACAAAGCATGTATATAGGCATGTGTGTGTTACTAGACATGTGTTAAAGTCAACAAACAATTTTGTGGAGTTAGTTCTTGCCTTGCATTTTTTGTGGGCTGTGGGTATCAAATGGGGATCAATAGGCTTACAGAATAAGCACTTTACCTGAGGAGCTCTCTTGCTGGCCCAACACTGCATGCTTTAAGGACGTGCTTCTCAATCTGTGGGGCACAACCCTTTTGGCGGTCACATATCAGATATTCTGCATATCAGAAATTTACATGACAAGCAATAAGAGTAGCAAAAATTACAGTTATGAAGTAGCAACAAATAATTTTATGGTTGGGGGGGTCACCACAACACAAAGAACTGTATTAGTAGGTTACAGCATTAGGACGGTTGAGAACTACTGTTTGAAAGTCTAGGAGAAATAGTCTAAAATTCAGGGAGTCCCTACCTATAAAGCCACAGCAAGTTAGAACCAGAGATTAGCCAGGACACTACCTACTAGTCTAATAAATGGACTCAGAGAAGGATTCCAGGTCGTAAGGTCTATATGATGGCAAGCATGGGCAAGCTATGCGTGAGAAACAGAGCAAAGGTCATTCCGGTGAGTGCAAAGAAACAGAGGCCAGGTGCTTTGATAGTGAGTGTGGTCAGAGACTGATGCATACTTAGTATTTTAATAGAGGTTCTGGGAGTAACAGGAGGACAGAGAAACAGTTATGAGCCATTACTTCTCCCTGAAGATACAGAAATCATCACAAGGTCCTGAAACTGAGTCCGTGGCCATCAGAATGATCAACAGAAGAACTTGCCACAACTGCTAATATTTACGATCAGGACTGGAACTAAGGAGTTTCATTAACTCACCATGGCATCCGACGCTGCTCTCTCTAAAATCAAGTACAAGTGGCTCATCTTGGACAGTAAACTCTCCCCGAACACTCTTTTCCAACATTTTCTTGCTGGGTAGTCTTTAAATCTCAAGACTATTAGATGAATGTAATTATCTCCAACCACCTGTGGTGGCATACTGAAGTCTAATTAGCTGTGTTTTGCCAAAGGCCTATTCCTTTTGTTTAAAAAAAAAAGTCTCAGGCTTGACACCAGTGATACAAATAGCTCTTCTCTCCCCAGCAATCCTAGGCAAGAAAACAAACAAGAAGACAAAGTTCTTGCTGATCTAGGATGTCTCTAAAGTCATACATACCCAGCACCCCTCCTGTAGTAAACAGAACCCACAGCGGTTTCTGTCACTGTGTTAACTGCCACCACTTATGTAATCAACACATATTTACTGTCTCCCAGATTCCCTGAGTCAGAATCTGAGTATGACTTAGCTGGGTCCTCTATGATAACTCTGTCAAAAGCATCATTTTAACTTATGCTTGTCTAATGCTGTGCTCCTGATGGACTTGGAAGAGTTTGCTTCCTCTCTAGGGCTGAGAGCTTAGGCTCAGGAGGGTTTCTTCTTCATATTGGCTATTGCTTCAAAGATAACAAGAAGGTAGCTCTCTACCTTAAATCTCTGCCTGGGAACTTTGGGAAGTTCTATGTTCTCTTTGGTTGAAGATCAGACCCATTCAGAGTAATGGTCTTTTGGATAACTTCCAGTCAGTTGGTGGACAATGTTATTCATGTCTGCAAAATTTCTTCATTTTTGACCCTAGACAGTAAATAAGAAGGGTGAAATTCCATCAGATCAAAAGATACCTTTCATTCTAAAGCTGCTTACTATTGAAATTCAGAATTCTGAGGCCATCCTAGAATTTGACCAAACACAGTAGTTCTCACTTCTTTGTACAGAGGCACAAAATCTTAATCTAATCATACCCTGAAGTCTCTTTTGCCATCTAAGGTAATCCATAAGAAGACAACATAAGGCAAGTGACATTACACACTAAGTTCGCAGTGGTAGAATCAGGTCTAGAGAGTGGTTCTTTGGAGGTGTGTTCCTCCTGCTTAGACTGTATGAATGTGATTAAGAAACTGCTTCTTGGGTGGAATACAGTTTGTTTTCCTCTGTTTTATATGTAAGGAACAAACTGAGCAACAGACTAAATAAATAAATACCATGCCTCTATAATTATCATCTTAAGAATTTTTTATTTGGGAAAATTTTTGGTTCACAAAATGTTAAAAAGATAATGCTGGAACTTTCCAGGAACCCTTTATGTCTTACATTACTGTATGCTATGCCTTTGTCACAAGATAGACACCAACTGTAGTATATAACTCTCAACTGATTTATAGGTTGTTTTAGATTTCCCAATATTTCAACAAAATGTCTTTTCTATCCAATTTGGAGTACACCTTTGTATAGCCATAATGTTTCCTTAGTCCCATCTGGGCAATGAAAGTCTCTCACTTTTTCTTCGGTGTTCCTTACTGTTAGTTTTGCCATGTGTTGCATAGTTACTTGATAGAACATCCTTCAGTATGAGTTTGATGGTTTTCTCATGAATAAACTGGAATTGTAGTTCTGGGTGGAAAGTTTCAATACAGGTAGACTGCCATTTCCATTACATTTCTTAGTGGTACACGGTCATTTCATGGTTGTGCCTCATCCACACATCCTCATTAATGTGCAGAAAAGAAAGATTCAACAAATGAGAGGTTTAATCATGGTGATAGAGTAGGTAAGTGGTGGCACTGGGCTCTTTGAGTTGGTCTATAGTGTCTCTCTAAACCACACTACTCTAAAGTCCCTCCTGACACAGGGCTTCAGGAAATCATTCTTTGCTTCAAAACTATTTGTGGTGTTTACTGTTTAAGACGAAAATTGTGTTGTAATTTCCTTTCAGGATAGTATCTGGAATTAACAAAAAGAAAGAACAATCTAGGGTGTAGTGTCTGGTCAAAGGCATGACACATCTGTGCAAGTGATCGGTGTAATAAAGAACTGAACTCTTGTTTTATCCACTGTATGTTCTTGAGCATGGGCTGGGTGAGTAGGTATATAAGTACACTCTCCCCAAGGTGATTCCTGTGTTTGTTCTTCTATCTGCCCCCTTTAGATCATAGGAAGGCCAAAGGCTGGTAGAAAGTCCTCACCACTTCGGCTTTCCCACTGACCAAACATGAAAACCCAAGTGAGATTATCTCTAGGGATCTTGATTTTCTCACATATAAAACAGGCTGTTAAGCAACATGACTTTCACAGATTCATTCTATCGTTAATATTTTCTGTTTGTTGATATGATATATGATTAGCAGCTTGGAAGGTATTAGCAGCACTAAGAAATAGAATATTGATTTCATTACATGGTAACTTTGCATTTTGCATATATTGGCGTTTGGAAGCCGAGTCAGTGATGTAATTGTCTCAGTTTCTGATCTCTCATCTCTAAGAGGAAGCAAGAACTGAATGGGCACAGCCTTCCCTGTCTGGAAAGGGGATGCTGCCTTGACTGGTTCTCAATTACAAATAATTTCAGTCTTGTTTTTTCCCCAGAAATTGGATGCCTATTGTTCAAGATGTACTGTGAGTCTGCTACGTGCCACACACCTTTCTAGACAGCAGGAATACAAATTGGAAAAGCTTCAGCTTCTGGTCTCAGGAGTTCACAGTCGGATTTAGAGATATATGATTTAGCCTGATAAGGTATGGGAAGCAGGCAGTATGTGTGATGAGATCCACTGGGCACATAAAGGAAAAAACAACTAATTCTGTCTTTGAGAAGGTTTCATAGATGAACAATTCTCCCGAGACAGGATTTTTCAAATGTGAAGGCATCTGCCAGGTAGACAAGGTGAAAATGAGCAAGACTGGTGTATGAAACATAATGGGATCTGAACTACTACTGAATAACAGATGAAACCTCCCTGCAAGTCATAAGCACTTCTGTTCATCACCCCATCTAAGCCCGGCCCTGTTATTCCCTCACTTCAGAACCGAATCACAGAAAGTGCACTGGATTCTTAAATTGAGCTCCAAGTCCCAGTATATCAAGTAACAACTCCATAACGTTTGGAGACCACCAAACCACACATAGCCTCACTTCACTCATATATAAAATAAAGACAATGGGAACTGTATTTTAGATTTTTTTGTAAAATGCAAAGTGAAATGTTGGAGCTAATTATTCCTTGTAACTATTAACATGTGATTTTAATCAGCTGTCATTGTGACAAAATACAGAAACAATTGTGAAAAAGATCTATTTTGAGTCCTGGTTTAGAAGGTTATGCTTCATGGTCTCTTGAACTTGCAGCAAGTCTGCGGCTGGGCGGAGCTTTATGGTACTAAGAACGTGTAGCAAAGGAGGCTGTTGTTCACCTCATGGTGCTCAGAGGAAAGAAAGAGAAGGGAGGGCAAGAAGAGAAAAAGAGAGGGAAAGAGGAAAAGAATGGAGAGGGATGAAAAAGAGAAAGAGAGAGGAACAGAAAGGAGAGAAAGATAGAGGGAGAGGAGAGAAGGAGAGAGCTGTTCATCTCACGGTGGCCAGAAATCAGAGAAAGAAAGAGGGAGGGGAAGAAGGGAGAGAGGAGGAGAGGGAGAGAGAAAAGAACCAGGGGCCCATATACCTTTCAAAAGTACATTTAAATTGACCTAGTTCTTACCAAAGAGCTTACTGGTCACCATCCTATTTATCAATGAATTAATCTATTGATGAACTTAGTGTTTTTATAATCCAGTCACCCCTCTATGCCACTGCTGGCTTGGGGATCAATGTTTTCATGCATGAGTCTTTTTAGACATAGTTCAAAGCTAAGTCATAGCAGCGCACACATAAATGGAAAAGTCCTGCTCAGTTTTACCACCATATTGCCTTCCTAATACATCTCCCTACTCAGGAGAGCTTCTAAAATACACACTCTAAAGACAGCACATTGCATATAGAGATACAACTTCAGTGGACAACTCCATACTTACATCAGTACAAGTTTGTTTAAGTCCATTAAACGAGTACTCCCATGCAGTGGTTCTGTTGGTTAATATTAATTGTCATCTTGACAAAATCAGGAATCACCTGGGAGTCAAACCTTTGATCATGTTTGTGAGATAGTTTCTAGACTGAGTTCAGAGAGGTTCAAAGATCCTCTCCAAATGTGTACACTACAACCCATGGTCTTGGGTCCTAGACCAAATAAAAAGGAGAAAGCCAGCTGAACAACAGTGTTCATTGCTCTCTGCTTTCTGGCTGTAGATGCAATGAGACCACTTGCTTCATGCACCTAGGCACTATGCCTTTCCTGCTGTGACGGCTATGTCCTTAAATGATAAGCCCTTGCTTCCATTGCTTTGGACAGGTGTTTTGTCACAGCAGTGACAAAAGCAGCCAGTACAGTGACTTTTATACCTGTTCTTCTGAGACACACAGCTTTTCTGATGTCACAAGGCAATGTCTGGCCAATCGATACAAGTGGTTGAAACTACTCAACTCCTTGAGATGTACTTCTGGAGCTTTGGGACCTAGAGCTCTAGTTTGCCAAGACAGGCACAGTAAGAGTGGTGTATGCTGAGTATAGGCAGTAGGGCTGTTCACTGTCTGTACAAAATTGAGTAAAAATAATGAAGATTGATTAAAGTTTGACTGCAATTTAGGTATCTTGAGGTGCTGGAGATTCTAAACCCTCCAGTAATAAAAATCTCCTCTTCAAAGTCTTTTGTGAGTCTAAACTCAAAGTAGTTGCTGTATACCCTGCTGAGTTCAAGTAATATGCGTATAGTCTTCGAATTAGTGCATGTTTTGTTATTTATCCCTTAAGTGGTCATGTTTTCTTTTTGGAAGCTAATTGGAGGAACCCTCAGTCACCAGTCTTCAACACATAGAGACTCAGCTCCCCGTGTTTGTTTGGAGAGCATGTTCTAAAGGTTCCACTTTGGTGGCTGGCTGAAGAGAAGCTGCCATTTCTACACCCTAGTCTTCTATCTTCCAGAATTTTAATGGTTTGATTCAAACTAAACAAAAATACTATGATAGCTATAAACACAGAAAGTGAGAATTTTTTTTTTATTATTTCAGGGTGTCATTCCATATGACTAGTTGGATTCTTTATTGCACTTCTCTCTTAAAGCACAAAGCAATGTATATTTTTCTTTGGTAATTTTCCTCTCATATCCAGAATATCTTATTGTGAACTAATACCTTAACTATCAGTGTTTTTAAATTGCTCTGAAACTAAGGAATCAAAAGCATTGATTATTTTGTTGCGACTGTGGATTGTATGGTTACTACAGAAAATAATTGGGTTGCTTAGTGGGAGTATATTTGAAGTATCTATTCTGAGATCAAATATTTTAGGTGTCGCATTATATACAGTCATGGGCTCAGCACCTTTCCCCTCACTAAATCCCCAAAAGTAGAGCTGTGGTGGTTTAATGACCATTGAATAAATGCGACTACTTTCTGCAAATCAAATTTAATGGGTTCATAACCATGGTGTGGCCCCCAAACCCTGGCTTCCCAGCTACATGAAAATCCATCAGCCCTCTCTTTGCAAAGGCCATTTGAAAGACATGCCCTAGTTGCCTCCACAAGCCACGGGCATAGCTTCACTGAGCTGCACTGTGATGCCCTGATAGTAAATAGTGCCCACTGAGTCGTTGTGTGATAATGTGATTGTTTACAGAGCACTCAGCAGGATGCTTTAACCTCAGGTTTGTTTTTATGTCAGGCGAAAGGTAATCAAAGTCAGAAAGACTATAACCTCCAGCCAGGAATCTTACTTCTTTTACAAAAGCATGGCTGGACAATGTTTTGTATTCTGTAATCTAGCATTCTAGAACATTCTCAAAGAGACAAATTGTGCAACACTAGATTCTATGCATCAAGCATTTAATGTGGTACATCCTGACTTGGACATTCGACAATATGAGTAAGCCAACTTCGCTTTCTCTGTCTAGCTAGACTAGCTTGCGGGGTCACAGTTGTGTGATAATGGCTGGGACTGGAGGCCTTCTTTCTCCTCAGCAATCCACTGTAAGGCCTGTGGTGACTGATGAGTTTTATATACCACATTCAAATTATTCTGCCAGTACTCTTCTTCCTCACTAGACAGAAATGGGTCTCTAGTTCCTGCCAAGTGTCAGATCTTTTCCCTTCTCTGCAGTTTTTAAAGATTAGCTCACAAAGTATTATCTTTCCATATGCGGTTTTAGTACCTTTCCGTTGCCGTCATTGGTTTCCCCACCTTAAATTCCCTCTCATCCCCGTGCTCCCTTCCCATACTGGACCCCTTTCACTCTCGTATTTCCCCTTTCTACTTCTTTCTGTTGTCCTTATCACCTCCCATGCTCCCACTGAAGTCCTCTTTATGTTCAGTTCCATGGACCCTTTTCTAGTTTCCTGGGATTTGGCCAAGTTACTCTCACCTGGACATGCATAGTGAACAGTTTAGAGGCTAGGATCCAGTGTGAAAGAGAACAAAAGCTTGTGTCTTTCTGAGCCTGAGTTACCTTGCTTCATATGTTTTGCAATCAAATCATTTTTCGGGCAAATTTCATTTTTCCTTGAGTATATGTACTATGCTTTTATCAGCCATTCTTCTGCACTAAAAGCCATCTACAGAATCAATGCAATCACCATAAAAATCCCAATGACGATCTTCATGGAACTATACAAAACAACTCTAAATTTCATGTGGAAACACAAAGGATCCTGGATAGGCGAAGCCATTTGAAGCAGAAAGAGCAAGCCTGTGGCAGGCATTACATCACTTTCCCTCAAAACCTACTGCAGATCCCCACCATAAAGACAGCATGATACCAGAAGCAAAACCCAGAACTGTGGGTTGTAATAAGATGTCTAGAGATAAATAAAAACAGCTATGTACACCTAATTTTTGACAGAATTGTCAAAAACATGTACTGGAAAAAAAGGACTACATTTTTAACAAACAATTGTTGGAAAAACTGAATATTCTATAAAAAAATAATAGTTGCAAAATTTCTCACCTTGAACAAGAGTTAATTCAACCTGCACAGTATGAAGTTAGTTTTAACTGCAGCATGGTCAGGAGAAGGACTCTCTAGGCTCAGGAGCCACCCAGCCTTGAGGGTTGGTTGAGGGAAAAGAGTCATGTTTCCCTGGGGGTGTGGCCACTGGTAGGTTCCCGATTCCCCAGTGGTTGGCCCCACAACCAGGCTTAGACGGTTAATACTAGCTGGACTCATTACTAGTTAGTTTGAAGTTTGGATGCAGATGTGTTGGGGGGACCTAGGGGAACTGGGATGGGGAAGAATGAGTACTTGATATGATGGATGTGATCAAGCTATTTTGAATACATCTATGACATGTTCAAAGAATAAGCAAAATATGTGTGAAAATAAATAAGCAATTCAAACTGGATCCAAGCCTTTGAATTAAAACCAAAAATACTGAAACTTCTCAAGGTAAACATAGAGAAAATACTCTTGGATGTAAGTCTAGGCACTGAATTTCTGAGCTGAACTCCAGTAGTATGGCAATCAGACCCAAGAATTGACAAATAAGAGCACATGAAATTTAAATTAATCCCAGCACTCGGGAGGCAGAGGCAGGCGGATCTCTGTAAGTTCGAGACCAGCCTGGTCTACAGAGCTAGTTCCAGGACAGGCTCCAAAGCCACAGAGAAACCCTGTCTCGAAAACAAACAAAAAAAAAAGTTCCCTCACAGCAAAATAAACTGTCAACTGAAAGGAAAGACAACCTCTAGGTTTGAGAATATCCTTATCATACCTAACTTAGACACAGAGTTAACATCTAGAATATTTGAGGGACTGTAGTAATAAAAATCCACCCACTATCCCCAAAACTGCCATTCTATAAATAGGTTAATGATCTGAGCAAATGATCCTCAAAAGAAGAAATGCACCTGGACAATAAATCATTTTAAAACTCTTCATCATATCTAGCTGTAAAATCAAATTAAAAGTGCCTTGTGGTTCCATCAGAACAACTACCATCAACAAATGCTATCGATGGTGTGGGGAAAGGGAGTTTTTCTCCTCTGTTGTTGGGATTACAAAACTAGTTCAGTCACTATGGAAATCAGCGCAGAGGCTTCACGGAAACCTGAAAACTGACCTAAGCTATGACCCAGCTCTGCCTACTGGACAAAGAACCAGCGGATCGGACAGCCTGCTATAGAGACCCTCCCACATCTGTGTTGGCCTTGCTCTTTTCATCCTAACTAGGAACTGGTATCAGCCTCTGGTCCTTCCTCAGTCCCAACTTGCGTCCCTTGAGATTCTTTTCTGGACACTTCCTTTTCCCTTTCTAAAATAGTGCGCATTTCTAGGCCTACCGTTTCTATAATGGAGGGGCCCTTTAGCACCTGCAGTGTCTGTGTTTCCTCATCTCTTCTCATTTTAAATAAAAAAACAATTGGTTTTCCAGCACTTCTTCCTGTGACCACAAGCAGACCCAGGCTCACTCGGTTTATATGATTGGAAAATGTCCCACACTCGTTGTGGGAGCTTTCCAGTTACAGCTTTGTATTCCAGACCTGAGGACTGTTCGGGCTCCCACCTGAACACCTCAATTTCACAGAATAGCCAAGCCACTTACAAACACTGTTGACATGCATCTGAGGCTATCTGCCTTACTCTTGAAGACTCTGCTTTTCCCTCCCAGAATCCTCTCCCACCACATCAATGGCCTAGAAGCAGGCTCCCTTTAAATCATTTTATAATTAGTACATGTATTTCTTATGTTTGTTTTCCTGGAGGAAAATATTATTTCTATGGTTAATTCAGGAGAAAATGGGCCTTCACCCCATCAATATAAAACTATGTCTATAATGTCTTATTATATTAACGTATTTTTCAAATACGTCGCTCTGTGAAGTATCAGTAATCAGCAGTGCAGACATTTATACTCTATTTTTAATGCTGTGTTTTTATAGCAGCTGTGTTTTCTTGGAGGCATGCTTAAACGTCTCTTGCCCTGTGCAGACGAATGAGTTTCTAAGTTGTTACCAATTGGTCACATTGCCTGTTATATTTTGTGTTGTTTCTTGGATTTCTATTCTTCTGACTTATTGTAGTAAATTTTTGAACCTACTTTAAAATTTTTAAAGTCCATAGTTAATTTTTTTGTTTTTGTTGTTGTTGTTTTGGTTTTTGTTGTTTTATTTTGCTTTTACAGAAAGGGTATATGTGTGGGAGATCAAATCTCTGGGACGTAGAAATACTGAGTAAGAACTTGATATTACACTTCAATGACAGTTTGTCTGGTAGCAAAATTCTAGCTTCAAAATTACCCATCTTAAAAGTTTTTCCTGTCAGTGTTCTACAGTCAACTCAAAAAAGCACCCCGAATAAGAAATATGATGCCTTTGAAAATAAATATTAACGCAAAAAATAGTTTTTAAGATGATATTTTTTTTTAATTAGCTGACTTAAGATATTACCTCTACCCTGGGAGTTTAGAAATGCCCCCGGATGTGCCTAAATGTATAACTATTTTGCTATTATTATTTGTGTTTAGAATGTTTAGATCCCAGGTTTTAACAGTACCGATTTTTTTTTCCTAATTGATCCACAGGTCTTTAATGGTAAGAAATAAATGGCCAGAAAAAATACAAGCACCATATCTTACATATTTAGCCTAGGAAAACACTCTTCTATTATTTCTTTGTTTTCTGTGTCCTTTGACCCTGTCATTCACACATAGAGATGCTGTATACACACACACATACACAAATCCACAGGCTTAACTAATTGAATTCATTCTTTTTCTTTTCTCCTTGCTAAACTTTTCCGTAACTTTTTCCCTCATATGTTTGGTTATCCTTAACTGTTTGTTCCTATTTCAAACAAGAGAACCTGTTACCTGACAAGGGGAACTGGCATGGTCTCCCCTACAATTGTGCCTATTTCTTTAATAGGCTTTTACCTTAAGGAAAAGTTTAAAAGTGGAGAGTGGGGGGCTGGAGAAATGGCTCAGTGGTTTAAGAGCATTGCCTACTCTTCCAAAGGTCCTGAGTTCAAATCCCAGCAACCACATGGTGGCTCACAACCATCTGTAATGAGGTCTGGTGCCCTCTTCTAACCTACAGACATACACACAGACAGAATATTGTATACATAATAAATAAATAAATAAATAAATAAATAAATAAATATTTTTTAAAAAGTGGAGAGTGGTAATAGAAACGAGGCTGTAATCAAGTGTGTATGAGCAGTCATGTGGTGAAGCTCTGGATAAATAAGAGCAAAGATGCCAGTAAGTAATTGAGGCTGAGTTTAAGTTGGTGTTTCATCTGGAAACACCATTATGGAAGATTAGAGTTAGGTGTAAGGAGAGTCAAACCTTCTGTTTCAGCTTTGCTAATCTTGCCACTGTGGTTATTCAAGAGCAACCATCACATTGGCAGGACAAGTCTGAGAAGATGTGGGCATTTCCCTTCTACCCACGTATCGTTGATAGACTAAGCCACAGAGTGAATGGGATTACATGCAAAAGGCAACATTTCGGGCATAGTAGGACAGGAGCAGACTCAGTGTGGCAATTTATGTTAATACAGGCTTGCGTCAGCATGACGAGGCTTTGGTTAACAAACATTTATGAACCTTTCGGCCAGATGTGACCCTAAACTGTTAATGTATTCCTCTCAGCCATCCCACAAATTATTAGTGATTATTAGGTCCATTTTTTCTACTGAGGTATGTGGATTAGTAAGTTACCCAAGGTCAGTAAGTGGCAGAGTTGGAACTCAAAACCCAGCAGCAGCAGAGCCCTAGAATTCACAGTGAAGGATGTCAGCACGATACCGCTGTGTGCACTCTGGCCTCTCTAGGGTTCAGTGGGACTCAGTGATGAGTGGCTGTGGGAAGAAGGCATGGAATTCTGTCTACACCTTGACTCTTTCTACCTCCAGACACACTCTGCTCTGCTGACCCCTGCAGGTTTCAACCCCAGAATGCGTCTTTCCACTGTCCTGTCACTTCACCATCCTCATTTCCAACTTAGAGACAGTTAGGATATGTCCTGCCTGGTTTTTATGGTTCTCCTTTTTTTTTTTTATCTCATTTTCTCCATTACACCCAACTTTCAAATCACGACAGCATCCTATTACTTTCTTGATTAAAACCCTTCAGTGGCTTCGCATTCCTTATACAGTGCTCCCTTCCTGGTATCCAAAGCAGTCTGGAATTTGGGTTCAGCTTCCAAGCTCGTAAATCTTAATTCCCCTTTTTGGAGCTACTACCTCCAACCCAGGCTAATTAACTATTTTCCAGTGTGTTCTCAGCATCGTCAGATTAGAAACTTTGTTGGACCTCTCAGCATATTTGGATTTTTTTCCTACACGACCTGACCCTTAAGGCTCCTTTCTCTGCTAGATTCTGACTAATCCCCCAAAGAACAACACTGTGAGTCCAGACTCCACTCACTTTCATGATTCCTTGATTTATTTTCACGGAAACCAACAGCATTCGTCTGAAATCACGCCTGGTGCAGTCTTCACATTAGCTGCCATGACTCAGCAATGTGAGTTCAGACTGCCAAGCTCTAGTGGAAAAGCCACCTATATGGTTTTACTCCCTCTAAGATGAACTAACAGTTGATGCTTAAATTGTTTACACACCCCAGATACAGATGAAGGCTTTTCTCTCAGCTCCTTTCTGAACTCATCACTACCTGCAGGGCACTTCTCTGTCTCTCATCTTTGCAAAGGAGGGATTCTGTGTCCCAGATGCATTCCCACGGTGGAGAGGTTGATTACATCTGTTGCCAAAACAAAGACTGAAAGCAAGGATGCCCAGGAACTGGCTGCAGGGCTAAATCTTCTGCAGATAGGATGGTCTTGGAACCAGACATTCCTCCCGGAGTGGATCTCAGTGGACTCCTTCAGATGCTTCAGGACAATTAATGCACCACCCTCTAATTTTTATGTTGTGTGGTAACTGGGAGGAGTTATCAGCTTATACTTGAGAATCATGATCTGAAAATTGACTTGCTTTTATATACATGGAAATTAATAGAACCTTTTCAGTCTTTTATTTTACTGTTGTTTTTATTCACCATAAAACATATTTTCTGGGCTAGGGAGATGGCTTAGCATGTAAAAAGCTTGCTACTCAAGTATGATGGTTGGAGTTGAAATGCAAGTACCCACAGATGTAGCTTGGCACAGGGCTACACACATAAGTAGTTTTGCACAGCTCGGGGGGTAGAGACAGTATGGTACATATACCATGCAGACTGATTTGGTGAGATCTAGGGTCAGGGAGAGAATCTGTCTCAAAAGATAAGGTAGAGACGGATAGCAAGATGGCTCACAGGGAAAGGCACATGTGGTCCCCACGCATGCAAACACTAAACCACTCAATCACCAAATAAATGAATAAGTAAGTAAATAAGGTGGAAAGAAATGAAGACACCAGATGTCAACCTATGTCCTCCATACATACCTGCATGGATGTGAGCATGCATGCACTATAAGACCCTTACACATGCATTTTACCCTTTCTACACACAACACATATTTTACAACTGAAACTTGATAAGTTGGAAAGAGAATTACTAACTAGAGGGTGACAATACTTATAAACCAAGATAGTTTGAGTTCTTTGACCAGAAAAATAAACATTGTATATTTTAACTTTATAGTTTTAGTAATAAAAGCAAGATATTAAATCAAATGTACAGTATGGTTCAATTTTCTTTTATATCTTCTCATAACTATATGAGAAAAGCCCTAGGAGGAAAACTGCAAAATATGAAGTGTGTTTATCTCTGGATGATGGGATAATTTTCCTTTTCTGTATATTTTAATAGTTATGATGCCTTGAAAGTATTATTAAAATATGGAATTTATTTTAAAATAAGAATTTTCAAAAAAGATATTGCTAGGTGTTTATATTGGACCTATGTAAAATGTAGCATGTAAAAAAAAACTCAATCTTGTAAACTCTTTTTTATTTTTATATAATTTTCATAAAGTAAAATTCCCTAGTTTATCTGGACTGAGTTGTAGTTGATGAAATAGCCATACCCCTTGACTTCTTAAAATCACTGGTCTGCTTTCTGTCAACATGATTTGTATTTTCTACAGATTTATATCTGTAAGACCAGATGTATATAGCATTTGGGCGCATTTTCCCCTTCGGATGATGGTGTCTTCAAGGCTCATTCATACCATGTTGCTGACTGTATCAACAATTAATTTCTTTATATAGCCATGCAATGACTATATCTATACCATAGTTAATTACGGATGGATGTTTGAGCTGCCGATCTATTTTGAGTTGATTTTTGCCCATCTGAAATGAAGTTACTGTGAACAACTATATAAAAAGTTTCCATTGTAGTGTGCATTTGTTTCTGTTGATAATTACTAAGAAATGAACTGTTACATCTATAAGAGAATTTCATAGTAATGTTTTGAGTCTATTATTGTGATAAGTTTTTAAATCAATTTATTTATTTAAAAAAATCTTTTCTCATTTTACATACCAATTCAATTTTTCACTCCCCTCCTTGTGCTCCCTTCACCTTCCTCCCCAACCTCCATCCACTCCTCAGAGAGGGTAAGGCTTCCCGTGGGAAATCAACAAAGTCTAACACATTGATCTGAGGCAGGACCAAAGCCCTCCCCACTATATATCTAGACTGAACAAGGTATTCCTCCAAAGGGAATGGGTTCCAAAAAGGCAGTTCAAGCAGTAGGGATAAATCCTGGTCCCACTGCCAGTGGCCCTACAATCTGCTGATGGAGGAAGGTCATTGGTTAATTAAATAAAGAAGCTGCTTGCCCTGATAGGTTAAAACATAGGTGGGAGGAGTAAACAGAACAGAATGCT
>NC_022014.1:69142963-69152970 GCF_000317375.1 Microtus ochrogaster
GGGGCAGAGGCCTCAGAGTGACACGATGCTCCACTCTTGCGGGCAGAGGCGAGAGCTCTGCTCTCTGAGGCACACGCGATGAAGCTCCAACCCAGGATGGACGTAGGCTAGAACTCCCTGGTAAGCCACCTTGTGGGCTACAGCAGATTATTAGAGATGGGCTAGTCCAGGAGCGAGAGTTAGCCTAAAAGAGGCTGGATAGAAATGGGCCAAGCAGTGCTTAAAAGAATACAGTATCCGTGTGATTATTTCGGGTAAAGCTAGCCTTGCGGGCAGCGGGGTGCTGGGGACGCAGCCCCGCCGCTCCTATTACTACAATCTGCCCCAGCCATACAACTGTCACCCACATTCAGAGGGCCTAGTTTGGTCTAATGCAGGTTTTCCCACTGTCAGTCAGGAGTCAGTGAGCTCCACCTAGCTCAGGTCAGCTGTTTCAGTGGGTATCCCTATCACGGTCTTGACTCCTTTGCTCATATATTACTCCTCCCTCTCTTTGACTGGACCTTGGAAGCTCAGCCCAGTGCTTCTCTGTGAATCTCTGCATCTGCTTCCATCAGTTGCTGGATGAAGATTCTCTGATGGTCGTTATGGTACTCATCAATCTGATTACAGGGAAAGGTCAGTTCAGGCACCCTCTCCACGATTGCTTAGGGTCTTAGCTGGGGTAATCCCTGTGGATTCCTGGAAATTTCCCTAGTGCCCGGTTTCTTGCTAGCTCCATAATGACTTTCTCAATCAAGATAACTCTTTCTTTGCTCTCCCTCTCTGTCCTTTCCACATCTGACCCTCTCATCCCCTCATGTTCTCCTCCCCCTGCCCTTCTGCCCTTCCTTCTTCCCGAACCCCTATGCTCTCAATTTCTCAGGAGATCTTGTCTATTTCCCCTTCCCAGGCAGATCCGTGTATGTTTCTCTTAGGGTTTTCCTTGTTACCCAGCTTCTCTGGGGTCATGGACTATAGGCTCGTCATCCTTTGCATCACTTCTAATAGCCTCTTATGAGTGAGTCCACACCATGCTCATCTTTCTGGATCTGGGTTACCTCACTCAGGATGATTTTTTTTCTAGTTCTAATGGTTGAATTTTAGATGTTGATCTACCTTGTACTTCTGGAATAAACTCCTCTTGATTGGGAAATATGATTCTTAAGATATTGTGTGTTGGATCTGTTGATACTTTTGTTAAGAATTAATTATGTTTTAGAGGTATATTGTTTTATATATAATGTGTTTCTCTGGTTTTGCTATCAGGTGATGTTGAGTTTAGACTCATAAACTGAAGAGAGGAATTCTCTGCTATTTTTATGGGAAAGTAAATAGATAATCATTAATGACTCCAACCAAGCTGCATTAGTTACTATTCTGTTGCTATGATGAAACATCCTGACAAAAAGCAACTTGAGGAGAAAAAAAATTATTTTGTCTTACAGTTCCAGAAGTATAGAGTCCATCAGGCAGAGAAGACTTGGCACCAGGAACACGAGGCAAGCCTGGCAGTCTAGAGAGCAGTAAATGGTCCCATACTATAAATCCTCAAGACCTGGCCCCATTGACAATGCTCCAGCTCCTAAATGTTCCACAATTTTCCAAACTAAAGCATGTGGCCAGTGTTCAAGCACAGGATTTAAAAGCAACATTTCACATTTAAACCACAACATAAACCTAGATACTTTCCTTAGCAAGACTTTTGACAACTAATTTCAGTAGCTGATTAACAAGCTCATTTGCTTCTACAGCAAACTTTGGTACAGTGCATTTCCATGGAGTTGCCTTTTCCAACCAAGTTGTTAAATGTATGTACATCAAGAAAAGTCATTCATTTTCCCACAAACATAAAACGAAAAGAAAATTTAAGGAATTGTCATTCACTGTATTTCCTTATATAGTATCTACAGACTCAACTTCTTTTTGTACAATTGATAATTAATGCAAATTCTCTCTCTTCTATCTGTCATTGCACTCCTGCTAGAGGTTTACCAATTTTACTTCTTTCTCACAGAACCAATTCTTAGAGTTATTGTTTGTTTTTTTTTAAATCTTCTGTTTTCTATTTCATTAGTTCCTCTTCTAGATTTTTTTGGAGCTGGTTCTGGGTTAAAAATCAGGATCTCATATGAACAAATCATGCTCCATCACTGAGCTATATCTTAGCACTTCCCATCTTTATTAAGGTCTATCTTCTCTTTCCTTTGGGATAAACTTATGTTGAATAAGAGCTAGAAACATTTTTAATAGTCTTTTCTAAAAAATATAAGAATCAAAAGACACACATTTTCCTCCGCATACTAACTTAGCAGTTCACCTATTTTAATGTGTTGACATTTAATTTTCACTCAAACGGTCTAGTTGCCAATTTATTTATTAGCCCCCCTTTAACCTGTGGGTTATCAGAAGAATGCTGTTAAAGTTCAAAGTATTTTGAAACTGTTCTGGGTATATTTCTGTTACTGATTTCTAGTGCACTTCTGACAGATAAAAGTCACCATTGTGAGTTTTTAATCTAGTGGAACTTTTTGCGGCTTGTTTTGGTCTCAGAATGCTATACTTAGAAAGTGTGCCTAGTGTGTTTGAAGAATGTGTGTTCTGCTCTTTTTCAATGCAATCATTTTTTTTCAAACATCATTTTATATCCCATTAGTTGCAAGTGCTACTGAAATATTCCATATATTAATAGATTTTTCTCATTAATTACATGTCATTCATAGGAAGACACGTGTTGAAACCTCTTCCAATTAAAATTCTGGATTCCTGTCCATTGTCTTTCAATTTTCTTTGTTTTTCTTGATGTAATTTCAAGGCCGTGCAGCTAGTGAGAACTCAGAAAGCATGATTTCATCTCCCTTCTCCTGGCTGTGGGATATTGATGGCGAGCCTCTTGCTCCTCTTCACAGTAACTCGCCAGTTGTCTTTCAGGGAAATTAAAAATGAATGAGCCAGGCTTGGTGGCTCAAGACTTTAATCCAGGCACCACATAGTAAGTTTCAGGCCAGTCTCATCTACATGAGGAAATTTTGTTTTTTTTAAAAAAAATGAGAGGGGATAAACTCTTTAAAATAAGAAAAACCATCTCTCTTATTTACCTACATATTTAACATTTCTTCTATTCTTCCCTCTGTGTTGAGGTAAATTTCCCTAGCTAATCTCTTCCACCTGGCTGAAGAGGGTCCTTAAATGCCTTCGATGGCAATGAATATTTCAGCCTTGGCCTTTCTGCAGAAGATTCTACTTAGCCAATCTTTATTCATAAACTATGTTTTTACTTGGTAGTAAAATGTAGATTGAATGGCTGGGTTTTTTTTCTCTTTAGTATTTAATGTTCTTTTTACATGGAATTTTAACTTATATCATCTTGTTAGTACTAAACCTATTTGTTCTAATTTTCTTAGCACATGCTAACTGGATCAAGGAAGAGTTTTGTTATAATGTTGCCAACCATGGATACAATGTATTTTAATCACATTCGCTTCCTTTGCATCCTTTCTCACTGCCCCTCCATCTTCCCCCACTCTGATATTCCACATAGTTCCCTGTTTTAGTTTCATGGACTTCCCTACTGTATTTGAGAGCAACCATACAGTATTTATTTATTTACATATTTATGTATGTATCTATTTATTTGGAACTGTCCTATCCCTCAGCATGATGGTCTTTCATTTCTTGAAAATCACATAATCTCATTCTTCTTCAAGACTGAATAAAACTCCACTGTGTGTGTACATCGCGATTTCTTTAACCCACTCAGCTACTGAGAAGCCCTTAGGGCTGTTTCTGTAACATAGCTGTGGAGAGTGTTGTAGTATGGCAATGTCTCGGTCTCTGTGGTGCTGGTTTTCACAGATTTAAGAAAAATGTCTTCCATTCTTTGTAGATTTCATATGTTCTTTCTCCCTCTGGCCACTTGTAAGACTTTCTTCCTTATCTCTGTTTTTCATCAGTTTGGTGGTAATGGGCCTTCTTACAGATGTATAATAAATAAATACATCTTCCATACTTGCTTTTCCACACTTTACCTGCTCACCTGCGTTAGCTCCCTAGAATTTCTTGTGACATATGTCATAGGCTACTTTCTAATGTGACCTAAGTGTTCAAAGCTCTTTTCCATTTTTAACCTCCTTTGTTTCCCCTGTGTGGTTAAATTTTGATGGTTTCTTCTGAAATATCTTTAAGTTGTTTTTTTTTCCCCTCTGAAATCACCTCTTTGAGATAGGGTCTTTCTATAAAGCCCAACCTTTCCTAAACTTTTGATTCACCTTCCTCCATCTCCTAAATCCTGAGAGTACTAGTTTGTGCATCATGCCAGTCTCTGAGGCAATTTTTCCATATCAGACATTTTTTCCTTATCTAGATCTTTTCATAAAGTTTTTCCATTTCCACTTTTTAGAATAAATTCCAAGAGATATAGAAGATGCCATGGACAAATGATGAAAATGTGTGTACCTATGTATGTGTGTAATGTATGAATGTATGTATAATATGTGTGCATACAGTGAGATGCTGTTCAGGAATAAACAACAAAATGCTGGCGTTTGCAATGAATAAAACCGAAAGTCATTTTGCTAAGAGAATAGAACAGGTACAGACAGACAAATTCTCTATTATATTTACTTTTATGTAAAATCTAAAAAAAAAAAAGCCAAGCACATAGAAGCAGAGAGTAAATGGTGATTGTAAGGGAAACAGGGGAAACAGCAGCATGCTGGTCAAAGCAAATAAATGTTCAGCTATAAAGTGAAGGAGTTCTGCATATGTAACACCCAGCACAGTGAGTGTAGTGACTGTGTAGTCTCACACACGGGAAGTTCACTAAGAGTATACTGCAGACATTGAGGTAGTAGAGGTATTACTTAGCTGAGCTGTGGCAGTTATTTCACAGCCTGCAATCTATGCATATCAAATCAGTGTGCCCTTTAACATATACAGATTTTTGTCACTGTACCTTTTAAAAGCTGTGGGAGAATGCATCCATTTTTCTTAGTTTCTTGCCTGTATCCCCTCCCCTTCTTTGAACTTGTAGGAAATAGTTACCATCCTTGTTTTAGAGTCTGTTCATTCAATCTGTTTCTTTGTTTCCATTGGTTGAGTCGTCTCCCCCCCCACTTAGGTTTTTTTTTTTTTCTCTTTTGGTATGCCTTGTCACTTTTAAGTATTTAATTATTGCCGATGGTCGTACACACCTTTAATCCCAGCCCTCAGAAGGCAGAGACAGGAGGATCTCTGAGTTCGAGGTCAGCCTGGTCTACAAAGTGAGTTCCAGGACTGACAAGGCTGTTACACAGAAAACCCTTTCTCAAAAAAAAAAAAAATAAAAATAAAAGGATTTAAGTATTATCAGATATTAGGAATTTTTGTTTTGATTGATGGATTATGTTATATGCCCGTATAAGACTAGATCTTATTCTAATTGTTCAATACGGCTTTATGGTTTGAAGTCTTTCTTCATTAACACAGACCAAGAGAAGTCAAAGCTTTACTCTTGAGCTCACTTGCCTCCTAGGATTCTACCTGATGCTCTGTGTTTTGTGCCGTTGTCATTTCTAATGAGCCTGCTGGGTATCCAAACTGTTCCCAGCCATTGGTGAGCCTCAGGAATTGTAAACATCACTTTCCACCATTTTCTCCTGGCTTTGAAATGGTCTCAAGTTTAGGTTCCCTTGTTTGTCCCTGGCCTGGAAACATTGCTCAGGCAGTAGTCAGGGTTACTGGCTTGGCCCTTTGGTTAGTTGTCTTTCTTTCAGAGCTCCTTGCCCTGTACAGCTGCTGTTCCACATCTAGAAGCACTGCTTGTTTTCTACAACTGTTCTAACTATCTAACTGCTTAAAGCAGAAGGGTAAACTTGACCCAGTAGTTCTGTGTTGGTGAATGTTTCTTCAATCATTCCCTGTGTTTGAGAAGTAGCATACAAATTTTTCAATAGAAGACAGAAAGAAAGTATATCTCTATTACATGAAAGGAAACAGGGTCTAAGAACCTATTAAGGAAAAGTTCTCAATAGCGTTAAAAAAAAAAAAAAACAACAACAACAACAAAAAAAAAATGTCCAGAGCAAGTACTAGCCGTTAGAGAAGGACTTGATTGAGTTTGGCATTAGTTACAGATAAGAGCTGAAAGCCTTGAAAGCCATATTTCCTGCAGTGGAGGCCGTGGGTTTGTGTATTACAAATTCCAGGAATGATTCCAACAATTTTAAACTCTTGAATCTAAAACAATAAAGACCCTTACTAGTCACCTAGCCATATCATCTCTGAATGGTGGCCGCCTCCTCTCTCTTCTCACATTCTAGACCCACTCAGAGCTGTTTCAAGCCCAAGAGCACTTCACCATTTGAAATTATCCTGGAACTGTTCAACCAAGTATACCTCCCTCCTCATACACACACACAGACACACACAGACACACACACACACACACACACACACACACACACATCCATCCTCCTGAAAACAGAGAATTTATTTCACTAAATAAATGGCAACCACTTAAGTCATTTTTATCTGGATTAAAATCCTCACAGAGCACACGACTTCCAGGCTCCCTCACCAAGTTAGCCATTATTCTTCTGATAAACTATTGTGTTGCTTTTACACTTAGTATGCCATTGCCAGAGACGAATACTCTAATTGAAATACAAACTGAATGAGTCAATTATTTTCCATGACAGAAAACTAGGTTTATTCTATTAATGTAACTCATGGTTGCATTAAGGTTTTTTTTTTTTTTTCCCAATGTGGAGAGATTTAATTTCTAGGTAATTTAAAACACATTTGTTTCCCACTTCAATTATACAGGGGTAGCAGACACAAGCATTGGCTCACCTAGCTGTCTGGGTAATGGGGAAGGATTCTTGTTGATTTCAGATGAATTTTTTTAACAGATCTATGTATGCTTCATTTTCCAAAATTAAAGCAAATACTTGTTGTTAAGATGGTCACTTCTCACCTGAAATTCCCCATCAGCTTCCAGCTGATAAAAAGGTGCTATGGCCAATGGAAGTGCTTTTCGAAATAATCCCTGTCCACAGGGGGAGAGCAGAGGCTCTCAACACACTGAGGAGAGTAACTCATTCTGGACTTCATGACTTTGGCAGGAATACTTATCCATAGAGGACCTGGTCTAACACTGTTTTCTTTCCAAGAATCAACCCTGGAACAAGAAAATAAAGACACATCCAGATTCGTACAAAACAAATTGAAAGAAAGCAAAATAATTAAGGTATAGTTCCTTCATCATGACAACTTCTAAATAGTAAATAATTACTAAAGGCATGAATTGCAAAAGATGTAAAAACCATTTAATTTAAAAAATCTGAGACTAAGAAAAGAACTGTTATTTAATATGATCACAGAGTTGATTTACGGTAAAACAAGCCATTTAATCCTTTTGCCAAAAAAAATCCATTACTACATTATTTAATATTCCCGTTGTTATTTTTTTATTTGTATGTTATTTTTATGGGGAAAAGGGTATAATGTATGCTATGTTTTTGGTGTGGAAGTCAAAAGACAGTTTTCTCCTTCCACATTGTCTCAGGGATTGAACTCATATCATCAGGTTAGATGGCAAGCTCCCTACCCACGGAATCATCTTGCTGGCCCTCCACTATTTGGTACATCATGAAGGAGACTAACTCATTTAAATTAAGTCTCTCTATGGCTTGAAAGAATACCATGGACTTAATTGCAGTTGCATTACTACGATTAAGGCAGAAAGAAAATTAGAAGCAACAGTTTTGTGAGAAAACTTATTTCAGAGTATAGAAAGGAAGGATTTCAAGGGCCTGAAAATGAGGTAATATATAATTTGTTTTGTTTTGCAAAATACTTAAAATTGGTGTTGTTTTACTTCTCTTCGCAATTCTGTGGAAAGACAAGACATGTCTGGTTTTTTCTTCTTCATGAATGATCCTTCTTGGAGGCTCAAAGTGTGTGAGTGACTTGTACAAGATGATCTGTCATGGCCAACACCTGGGCTATTAAACCTAGAGCAGGGTCGTATTATACCCGCCTATCTACACAGTAATGAATTCTGATGCACCGTATTAACTACTGTGTGTTTGCCTCTTGTTCCTAAATCAATGGAAGGATACAGAGTATTTGTTCTCGTTCTCACTTCAAAGTCCTAACATTTTCACTTTATACATGAAGGCCAGTGTGGTTGCACAGCGTAGCTGGGTATGACAAAAATCCAATTCATTTCAACCCTGGCTCATACATGCTGTCTGATTTGCACAACAAATTAGTTGTCTCTCAAAGCTGCTGAGCCCTCATTCATGAAAGAGAAGCAACACTCTTTCAGCAGCTCAGTAATGATACCATTACCGATGCCAAGTGTGTTGAAGAGGATCCCGTGACTGCCTGCCCCCACCGCCTGCTCACCTCACATTTCAGTCTGTCTCATGGGACTCTTGAGTCTATATGCATTACCTCATCATAAGCATTCTTATACTTTCCCTAAGTGACTTTAGGATATCATTGGTCTCATACTTTTCTCCCCACCCTTCTTCCAGTAACTCTATTAGACTTTCATGTGCCGGGCACTTGGATACAACAACACTGATAGAACCCCCACCAAACGAGACACATATACACCTTCAGCGATTGAAGAGGTAAATAAGCTGATAAGCATATGTTCCAAGCGGAGCTGTGAGGGGTCCTGGGTAGAGGAGAGTGGAGGGTGTGCAAGCTAAGAGTGTCTGGCTTGACTAAAGAATCAAACTGTAGAGTGTGAGTAGAAAGTTCCTATTAATATATCATCACTTTAAGGGAGGAATAGCTAGTCCAAAAGGGAGAAAATGGCCACAATCAATAAAACGACCGTGTGTGTTGGGGAACAACTATGCACATGGTCGTTGCAGTCTTCGCTGAAGAATGCCCAGGGCAGACCGCAGGGCACCAGTGATAATACTCAAGCCCTGGAGGGAGGTTAGGATAGAACCTGGAAAACTCTATTGCTGTTGGGGTTTTCAAGAGAGGAGTTTTGTATTTGATTATGGGGGTGGGGATAGGGGACAATTGCTCCTTGTCCTAACTCCTATTTCCTATTACCTCCTTATATGAAAATCTCAGTTTCAGTGTGAAATAGATGGAATGCATGGCGCCAAATCAAAAGCAGTTTGTCCTTGAATCTCCTGGTTACAAGCATGTCATTCTGTGTTTCTTAACCCACATGGTCTCTGGAGTATTCTGTATTGTTGACCTCATCTGCTTACTGGAGTTCTCTTTCAGCTATTGGGACAGTTTCTCGTGTCTCCTTCCTCCCCTATCCCTCAGAGATCTGCTATCTCCATGAGATGTCACTGGGTCATTTATTTTGTTCCTTTAGATTCAACTTCCTACTAGAGGATTCCAAATTTGCACAGGCAAATTTTTGTTTATAGAATGGATGCATCACCTATTTCCAAAATTAACATAATCATTTTTCTCTTTTGATGCCAGCCCTTCCCCTGATCAGCTTTTCTATCTTCCTTCATTGCAATGCACACTGGAATAGTATTCTTCTGTCTAAAATTTTCATTGAAAGGTACCATTGGGGCTGCTCACTGGATGTGGCTCAGTTGCGTGTGCTTGCCAACCATGAAGGGAAAAGTCCCGAGTTGGAGCTTCAGCATCCCATAAAGTGAAGCCTGTAGATAATCTCAGCACTTCAGTTACAGGAACAGGAAGGTCAAAAGTTCAAGGTCATTTTCCTTTGGCCACATTAGTGACCCTGCCTCACAAAACAAAGAAAGAGAGAGAGAAGGGAGGGAGGAAGGAAAAGAAGGAGAGAGGATAGAGGGAGAAAGGGAGGTAGGGAGGATGCAAGGGAGGAATGAAGGAAGAAAGGAACTAAGAGAAAAGAAAATAGAAGGGTTCTATGATGGTAAGAAATACAGATATCTTGCATATCATCATAGAACCTTCTTCTGGTGATGGATGGCGATAGAGACAGAGACCCACACTGGAGCACTGGACTGAGCTCTCAAGGTCCCAATGAGGAGCAGAAGGAGGGAGAACATGAGCAAAGAAGTCGGGAC
>NC_022014.1:69153788-69165236 GCF_000317375.1 Microtus ochrogaster
GGAAGGAAGGGGAGAGGAGGGGAGGGGGAAGGGGAGAAGAGGAGAGGAGAGGAGATGCAGGGGAGGAATGAAGACAGAAGGAAGTGAAGGAGAGGAGAGGAAGGAAGGGGAGGGGAGGGAAAGGGAGGGGACACCTGTAATTCAGACAGACACCTGTAGCTCACACTCCAGTTCACTAATGACCGAGTTATCCTGCTCTGATGATGTTACTCTCTGCTATGATAACATCAGTAACAATAAACAATGCCAATGTGTATTAGGGGCAAATTGTGTTTCTGGCACTATAGAAAATCTCTGTACCTTCTTTATTTCATACAATCCCTATATTATTCACATGCTTTTCAATTCCCTTCTTTTTTGGAAGAAAACAACAAGGTTTGGCAGTGACTTGATTGCTCAGGCTTCAAGCTAGGGACACAGGCAGGAATCCCACCAGCTCGTCATGATGCTGTCTATATTGCTTTGCTCATGTTCCTCACAAGCTATTCCCTTGCCTGGAATCCTCCCCCCCCACTGTTTGCTTTCCTTACTGATGATGGGTTCACTTTTAAGACATATTAGATCTCCTCAGTCAAGAAGCCAGGTACTTTTCAGTGTTCACGTCGCTCCCCATCCCCTCAGGCGTCCTGCACACTATATTATCTGTTTTGCTCACCAGGTTACAATCTCCTGGAAGGCGAGGACCATGTCACATTCATCTTTTCATGCCCAATGCCTAACCAAAAAGCCAGGGTACAATGGAAACTCCATATGCAGTTGTAGAATAAATAGGATTTTGAATGAAACTCCAATTCTCTCACCTGCTACGTGACCTCACATTGCAAAACTGAAATATCTCTGTCTTCATTCTCTTGGAGCATAAAATATGAAAATTGGATTACAGCAAAGGTTTCTCCAAACTCAGTCCCTTCCCAGCACCGGGGTCTTGTTGGAAATGCAAATCCAGAGCTTCTAAATCAGGAACTCCTGCGGAGAGACACAGAAGCCTGTGTGGGCAAGGACTCCCCACACTGGTCTGATGCAAGGCAGCATTTGAGAAACCCAGAACAATGAGTTTACAGAGGAGCCTGGGGGACCACTGACCCAATTCTACTTAAGTCCTGGTTTTATACAGAAATTTTTGTTAACTTCCCACTAAATGACAAACATGTGCAACCCCCTCTGATATGAAGACCCCCACATGAGTGGCCCGACTGACAGTGTCTTGTCAGTCAGGTGGACATGGGTTTGTCACAATCATGTGTCCCGACTGACAGTGCCTTTCCAATCAGGTGGACATGGGTTTGTCACAATCATGTGTCCCGACTGACAGTGCCTTTCCAATCAGGTGGACATGGGTTTGTCACAATCATGTGTCCCGACTGACAGTGCCTTTCCAATCAGGTGGACATGGGTTTGTCACAATCTGCTTGTACCCTGTAGTGCACATCAGTTCTACCCCTGAAACTTCCGTTTCCTGAGATTATAAGCTTCTCTGTGTTTCTCAGTTCTCTCTCTTTTCTACCTAGAACAAATCACTATGGGATATTGTGTATTTGGAATACCTATGATTTTCTTTTTTCTTTTTTTATTTATTCTTTTCCTATATATTACATTCCATAGTTTCCCTTCCCTCCTTTCCTTCAAGTCCCTCCCCTGAACCTCTCCCTCCTCCAAATCTGTTCCTCCTCCTCCCCTTCATTTTCTCTTCAGAACAGAGCAGGCCTCCTGGGGTATCAACCAAACATGACATAACAAAGTACAATAAGACTAGGCACCTCCACTTATATTCAAAGCTGAGACAGCCAAGTAAGAGGAAAAGGGTCCCAAAGGCAAGCAAAAAATCAGAGACCACCCCCTCTCCCACTTTTAGGGGCCCTACAAGATCACCAAGCAATATAACTGTAACATATTATGCAGAGGACCTAGGTTAGACCCATGCAGGCTCCCTAATTGTTGGTTCAGTCTCTGTGAGCCCCTATGAGCTTAGGTTAGTTGATTCTGGGGGGGGGGTTCATGTGTTATCCTTGACCCTTCTGGCTGCTACAATCCTTCCTTCCCATCTTCTACGGTGTTACCTGAGTTCAACCTAATGTTTGGCTGTGGGTATCTGCTCCACTCAGGTGCTGTATTAAGCCTCTCTGATGACAATCATGCTAGGCTCTGGTCTATGAGAATAGCAGAGTATCGTCAGGATTCATTTCATTGACACCCCCCTCCCCCCTCCCACTGCCAGCATGTTTGATTCTATCCTAGGTCTCTAGAGTTCAGTTCCCAGTACCCATGTAGCCTGTAAATCTAGCTCTAGTTGGTAAATCTAGACCCAACACCCTCTTCTGACCTACACACATGTTCACATACCCACAAATACACATGAATATAATTTAAAGATGTTTATTAATATGAGATACACATCAGTGCCACCCACCACCACAATCTATGATGCCGCTTAACCACCACATTCAAAGGTTCCCCCTGCTTTGTTTCTTATTGTGATGGATTTTGTGTGTAGAATAAGAACACAACACCAGCTCTATCTTCTGAATGACTAATTAGGTACACAGTAAAATACGATACCCGATTGTTACACTATGCAGTAGATCTCTAGGAGCTGCTCATCCTGATGAAAGTCAGATGTGTATCTTCAATAAACATCTTCCCTTTAATCTCCAGCCCTAGCCCCCAACAACCATCATTTCACCCTGTGAGTCTGCAGCTTTAGTTACTTTCTTGAAAAATCATTGCAGTTTTGTTTTTTGAGGTGAGGTCTCACACATTGTCTAGGTTCCTGCCTCAGTTTCTCAAGAGCCAAAGCAACAGCATGTGCCAAGATGCCTGACTGACCTGTGCTCTTTGGTATTCTACACGATGAAAACACACAGTATTTGGATTTTAGGTAGTACTATCAGATACTGTGGCATTTATTTCTTTATTTATAGGGTATTTCACACAGTATAGGATCTGACAATTTCATCAGTGCTCTGAAGAATGGCAGCTGTTTTTTACAAAGCTTAATAATATATGTTGTGTTTATATGATCTATAAATAATATCTTACTCATTACACTCATTGCAACATTATTTAAAACACATTGTATAAGCGTTTTACCATACACACACACACACACACACACACACACACCCCAATCTATGGCTCTATACCCATGCTGTTAGTATTATACCTGTAATTCATATCAATCTGCAACTTATTTTATTCTACTGCTACTTAGGTATGTGAGATTTATTACCTTTGATTCATACATTGGGTCTGAGTAGCTAGGACTGTAAAGTCCTAGCCCACTAAATGGATTTTTTACAATTTACTGTTCTTCTCAGAACTTCATGGGTACTTGCATTACTTCTAAATTTTTACCATGATAAGCAACATGTCCTGAGTATTCTTCTGCATGTCTATCATGATAGTTCAACCAGGTAGTTTATTTCTACTCAGAGGACAGACATCTTTAGTTTTCATAAATAGCCGTTTATTGTACTTTCACTTTGGTTGTACACATCTGTCTATGGAATTGAATGCATACCCTTAGCAGTGCTTGATATGATAAAGCTGTGGTATTTCTGTAAGACTGGTATCTCTGTTTGTTTGGAGACTATGTAGCATATGAACTTCAGTACATATGTTCACCACTTTATATCTTTTTTTTTTTTTTTTTTTGGTTTTTCTAGACAGGGTTTCTCTGTGGCTTTGGAGCCTGTCCTGGAACTAGCTCTCGTAGACCAGGCTGGTCTCAAACTCACAGAGATCTGCCTGCCTCTGCCTCCCGAGTGCTGGGATTAAAGGCGTGCACCACCACCGCCTGGCACCACTTTATATCTTTGTACTCGCTGTTTCATTATGCGCAGAATATTCTCCTATTTCCCTACTCCAGAACATATGAAGTTTATGTTTTTTCCCTTTGGGACCCACCCACCAAATTCCTCTGCATTTCCTAGTAGCCCATCTTGCTGGCAGATGCATTTTGATACTCCCTCAAATCATTTTGGTCCTAACTGGGGTGCACTTTATGTTTATGTTCTTGCTAATTATTTATGATTCCTTTTCCAATCCTGTTTGGATAATGAATCACGGCTGACCCTGATGCTAACTCTACAGGAACATTTTTTTAGCTTATTGGCAACTCATGTTCACCCTTTTTCCTCCACGCAAATCTGTCATCTCCTAGACCACTAACCTCTTCACTCTTCATTCGAGGTCCATCGTTACTCAGTTATCACTGATTTCAAGCCAGCCACTGTTTTTCCTCCAGCAAGAAAGTTTTCCATCACTTACATTTTATTCTCTTTTCATGGGACCTCAATTGACTTGGACCCAAACCTTCCACGGCAGAGGAAAATTAAAAGAACCCTTCCTCTGCAACAGTCTATTCCATTCTGCCTAGAGGACAGCAGCATGAAATAGTAGCTGAAGTAAAAGAAGGAAGTTGATTACTATGTTCACTTCAAGTTTTAGTTGCGAGTTGAATTTCATGAGATGATTACAATAAGCCATCGTGTTTCCATCTTGAGAATATGGTGCACAGCCTTGTGGATTCGAAGTGTTCACGGAGCTGTCAAGTATACCCATGCATAAAAGGAATTGCTCTTCAAGAAAGGTGCCTTGTGGAATGAAAATAATAATAACAAAGTTACAGAGATAGTCTTTGGTTGCCATGGAAATATGAACTCACCTTTCCTGACAAGTATTGTGGTTCTTTTGATGGTATTAAGGCTTAATAGAGAAATCACATACCCTGTGATAATTTTTCAGCCATGTCTACATTTTAAAGCATACAGTGAGCTGCAGTGGTCATGGGTCATCATAGAATTGTACATCTCAGTTTGAGCATGGGTAGGACCTGTCATGAGCCTTAGAAGGCAGAACACTCAGTGTTTTTAAATTAACCTATTTAATTTGTGTGAAAGATTATATATGTTTGCTGTGCATGTAATAGCTCCTGCATTTTTCCAGAGTGATTCCAGTTTTAATTCTGGTTCCTCAGTTATGTTGAAAATGTGAACTGGGCTACTGTATCCCAAAAACCAAAAGGATCCAGACATCCTCTATTTTCATTGTTTTTCTTTGTTCTGTTAATGCATCTACCATTTGACTGACATATGAATTGCACAAGTTAGTAGAAAAGAAAAGCTTGGGACAATGACAAGGGTGAGGGGGGCAGATACTACTGTTCAGTGGGCAAATGATAAGGCCAGGAAATTGTCTGTGGCATGTTACAGTGATGTCTGTCATTAATTTTTAAGACATGCGAAACATTTCAAATGTTATGTAGTGGAGGAAACTTCAGTAAAGTACAGAGAATCTCACTGTGAGTCATTCATATGATTCATAACAGACTCTACTACCATTCTCAGTATATGGCAATACATGGCAATTGAGGATATATGTTTTATAAAGTATAGAACTTACATTATTGGGTATAATTAGGTAAATGTACTAACAAGTTGACAGGTCTGAGAGATAGAGTCATTATTGCTCAGAATCAAAATATTTATTTCTCCTCTTGACCCATGCCTTAATGTGCACCCACGTAGTGGGATCACAGAGATGGGGTTGAATCTGTAGTTCCTTTGCTTCCTTTTGCCTGCAGTTCCTCAATTCCCATAGGAGTAAAGCGGGTATCCTTTATCAATGGAAGACCCTTTAATGCTCTTGCCTCTCCTCTCCAACGGCGGCTTCTCTGTCTGCTCTCTTTCTCATTTCATTCCATTAATGTTATCCAACTGTTTTGCAACACATCGCTAAGAGCGAAAGGTCAGCAGGGCCCACTGCATGATCTTTAAAAGGTTGGTAATGTCAAGATGAATGCAGCCTCTTAAATCTGTTTTTAAAGGCCAGAATCATCCATGCATTTTTGGAGGCAGATAATGACATCAAAATTATAACCAAAACCCTGTCCCTGTGATCACTGGGGTGACCAGGATTTCCTGATCAGTTGACAAAAACTTCTTCCACCCAGAACCCTGGGACCCTGAATTCTAGGGTGTAAAGAGCACCTCTGTTCTCTAACAAAACTGAATGCACTCCACACAAATGAGTAGGCACCTTCACTTGACATGAAATATCTAGACTTATCAAGAAGTCTTTTTCTGTAAAAGTATAAATATGTAGTGTGAGATACATACACATTATTTATGATCTAATGAATTATAGAATAGATCTGCTTTTGAGTTCAGTCACATGGCATTTTATACTTGGATTTGGAATGGTTGTAAAGTTACAGGTTTCTTAGAATATTTGTGATTGGGGTCAAGTGTACTTTCCTTTGAAGACTGGGGTTCATGGTGACTGACATTTTATGTAGGCCATATGAATACTGTTCCGTATTGATCTCCCAAAGCAATAATGTGGGAGGGTTAGGTCTCTGATATTTCACAGATGATAAATAGCCCTGATATGTTAAGCAACTTGGACAATGGCTATGTGAAGTCAAGCACAGTCTCTCCCATTTACTAGGTAAGCACTCTACCACTGAGCTACAACCCTAGCTGGTTTGGGATTTGGAACTCTGAATCCTATGTCCATGACAGTACTATGTGGCAGTCTTAGCAGGATTACTGTCAAGGTCAGGTGGTGTTTGAAAATTAAGACTAGCACTAAAAAGCTATCTGGAATGTGGTTGGATTTGTTGATCCAAAATGCTTCAAAGCTTGACATCACGGAGATAATCCCCCTAGCAAAAGGGAACAATGGTAGATGCCATAGGGCAGAAAGTGGCAGGACTGGTGTGGAATATGATTTCCCACGTCAGGAGAAACAACAGGGTTTAGAGGTGTCTGGAAGACCAATCTCATTTGCCCTACGTGTGTGCTGGAATACCTTATGGTGGAGCAGAATCCTCATTGGCATTTGATTTTCTAACCTCCATCTCTCTCTGCTCCACCCAGCCAAAAACCACTTTTGGATTTTTACGACATTCCTCAGCTTTCCCTGAAACAAGTTCACTCATGAAGAGGGTGAACCTATACTGGAGCCCAACACCTTCCAGATTCATAACCTCAGTCAGCACAAGAAAACAAAACAAATCAAAAATGGTTACTGTTCCCTCAATTTAAAATATAGTTTTCTGTACAATACATGCATACCTACTTCTGTAACCATGCATTTTCTTTCTGCATGAAACAGCATAAAACATGGATGCTCTAGGCAGGTTTGTGGTCTCCCTGCCTTTACTTATTGTCAACCCTCATGGTATGGAGTCCACCTCTTCTCTATTAGCATCATCAGCCTCTTTACCCACAGCTCAAAAGCACCCCTTGAACCCATTGTTTGGAAACAGTTTTCTTCGTATGCTGCAGAGGCTAGTAGTTTATGTGGGTTTCACTTCCCTAAAATCAAAGTTATTTCAAAATAAACAAGGAAAATAAAAGTGTACATGAACAGAATAGGCAGCCTTCTGATTAAAGCTATTCCCACCAAGGTGCCTTATCCACTTGGTTTAAGTTCTCACTGGATTTTTTTTTTTAAATTATACTCTTAAAAATGAAGTGCATTTGAAGCAAAAGAGAAAAGTTCAATTCCAGCGAATGAGCCTCTGGAAAATTGTTTTCTGTTATCAATATTTTCTACCACAAGCCACAATGAGAAATATGTCCCTCCTGAAGCATGCTGTTTCTCTTTGGAGACACCGTTTATTAATCATCCCAACATTCTGAGCCATAAACACAAACATGAAGTCCTTCTTCAAGTTCTATGACAATAAGTGACTTACTTATAGTCTCCCCCTGACGCTGTTAGTTGTAAGGGACAATGGCTAAAAACTATAGCAAAAATCCTGTCTGGAGTTCTGGCTCCTTGGTGTAGAATTTATCCAGTGTAATCGAAGGAAGCCCAAGAGCTTAATCACTTTAAACTGTAAAAAATATTTTAAAAGTGATGAATATTGGGGCGGGAGAGATTGCTCAGTGGTTAAAACCTTGGGCTACAGCTGTAGAGGACCTAAATCAGATTTCTAGCACACGTGGCAGTACATGACCTCCTGTAACTCCAGTGTCAGGGAACCCTCCACCCTCTCCTGGCCTCTGAGGACACTGAATGCATGTGGTGCAAAAAATAAGTAGGCAAAACACCCATACACATAAAAATAAATTTTAGGAACGTAACGGATATAGAATTTTCCTTTATATGCCCCCCACACACACACAGTAGAGGTACAGATACAGAGAGAGATACAGGGGAGAGGGGTGAAGGAAGGGATAGTAAGCCCTGTGACATGCTAAGCCATACAGCCTGACATCCTTTTGTCTTCCTCCTAATAATAATGAACATTATTTTCTTTCGTGATCATCATTCTGATCATCAATGTCTCTACCACAGTTATCATCATTATCACCATCACCATTACCACAGCTCTGACTTATTAAGCAATTGCTATGAGCTCGATGCTATTCTAAGCACTTTGCATATTTATAGTTTCCAATCACTCCCTCCTGTAGATAATTGTTCATGATTATTGTCATTTTAAGAAAACTGGAGACAGGAAGTCATCTGTTTCAGTAGGAAGTCTGAGAGTTCTCTGTGGGCGAGGAAGTGGCTGTATATGTTTTGATGTTCCTTTTGCTTCTTAGTGACCCAGGCTCCTTCCTCTGCTTCTCTTTGTCTTGTTTCTTTGCCTTCTCTGACCCCAGTTTATGATATTCTATGGTAGCTCCTTTAACACTCATGAGTTTCCAGTAAACTCCAGTATTCCATTGGCCTGTTGCTCTTTCTTAAGAAACCTAGGCACTAGGACATAAAGAGTTCTTAATTTTATTGAATAGACTTGCTGTTTCCTTTGGCAGATCTCAGGTTAAACCCAGGGCCTGGGGATGTAGTTGGAAGGCTCTTACCACTGATCCTTGAGCTACACCATCAGACCTGAAATTATTTCTTCCTTATATAAATTATACTCTACATATATGACTACAAATAAGTAAAAATATAAACATTGTGTTTTCAGTCCCTGACTGAGGATGGTAGAATGTTAATAATTATCAGCTCTGAAGTGCTGTTCTCCTCCTGCCTGTGGGGGAAGAGCTCTTATGAGGATGATCCCTTTGCTGAAAATAGCATGCATAAAAGAATCTCAGACTAGCTGGGAAAGGGTCATAGAAGAGTAAGCTTGCAAAGCCCTAAGCAACGATGAGCCCAGGCAGAAAAGCTATGTACACTGTAGACATAATAGTGAGTGAGAAAAGGCCAAGAATTTTCTAAAACTAGAAAGTTTATAACCCGCAGATCCAAGAAATGCAGAAGCCCCAGTCAGAATAAGAACGTGGAAAACCCCACCTATAGCCATCACAGCCAAACTGAACAAATACAAAGTAAAAAAATGCCAAGTCAACAGAGCATAAAAGAGCCAGGGATCTCAAAGGAAAATAAAATAATATGGAAATTATGGAAGGGAAAATAAATGGAATGACATTTTAAAATATATTTTGCTTATTTCTTGAAATAATGAATTTTCACATTCTGTGAAATGATGAATTTTGATCATATCCAGCCCCCATGTCTGCCTCCAGCTTCTCCTGGACCCTCTCAAGTCCCCCGCAACATCATGTCCTCTTTTTTTGTTTTGTATTTTTAAATGTTCCATGTGGGAATAGGTGAAGGGCTAACAACAAAGATATAGTTATATTACCATGGCCACATTTCTGAAGAAAACGGAGTCTTCCACCCCTGGTAGCCATCAACTGCCAATAACTCTGTCACTAGGGTTGTATCTTGTGAGCCCCTTCCCCAATCCATGATGGAAAGATAACTGGCAAGACTTCATGTAAGTATTATGTAGGTAACCATAATTGCTATAAGTTTAGAATTACAGAAATTTTGGTATTCTGTGCCAAGTGAAAATACTAGTTATCACAAAGTAAAGATATTTTTAAATAGCAAACTGAACAAATGCTTTGTGTGTGTGTGTGTGTGTGTGTGTGTGTGTGTGTGTGTGTGTGTGTGTGAGATGTATGCATGCAGGTGTGTATTCATGTTCCCATGTGTTTCCCCTGTCCAAGTGTTTGGAAGCCACACATTGACACTGAGTGTCATCCTGGATCATTTTACACCTTATATTTTTCAGCAGGGACTCTCATTTGAATCCAGAATTCAAAAATTCAACTAGTCTAGCTAAGCAGCTTGTTCTAGGAATTTTAGATTAAAGTACATGCAAAATTAGAAATACCTTCATATCTTTGAAACAATGATGTAAAATGGGAGAAGGACATTGTTGGAAATGAAGCATATTCAGAGTCTAATACATTCAGGAAGTGACAAGAAAAAGCTACATTGGATAAAGCTTTAAGAAACCAAGTATTGCCATTATGCAGCCAACAACTAAAAGAAGAACGATGTTCAACTTTTATTCAAAAAGTTAAGAAGACTGAACACAAAATGGTGTAACATATATCACCAAAGTAGTTTAATACCCAATAATTAGGTATTAAGGCAGCAATCGTTACTAAAGATAAAATGATAACTTCATAAAATGGTAGTTCTGCTGGGAGGTTACATCAGTTTTAGAGCTGTGCTTGTCCAAGGACATAGGCTCACAGTTAATACAGAAAGTCTGACAAAACTAAAACTAGAGAAGGCTATAGTTACAGTGGAGATGGGAGACCACAGTCGTAAGCAATGCAAAAGCAAATGTTTTAGAAAATGGAACATCTATTCTCCCCATAGTGATATTACATTGCAAATACGCAACAGAACCACTATGGGAGAACCTTCCAGTGTTGGAAAATCAAACCATACTTTTATAATGATGAAATACCTCTAGTATATCCTGCTTCAACCTGGGACTTCTGGGTGCTGTTGGTGACCTACGTTTTGATTTAGGACCTAGACTTTCTGCTTGCCATCTGTCCCGTCCCCTGTATGCACGCTACATCAATTTAAGCAGAGTATACTATGACATATGTGCTCCATGTTTTCCCATTAAAAAAATCCTCAAATTCCTTTCATTTGCTCATAGTTGTTTATAGAAATTGACTTCTTAAGATAAAACAAATATCTTTCGGTATACAGGAGGCTAATGCAGGGAAAAGGAGCCTTTTGACTTGAGAGTCATTTCAGAAATACATAAAAAATTATTTATCAATTAATATTAAGTAGCTATACTGAATTCTTAGGGAAGGGTGATAATTTTTTAAAGATTAATTTCATTATTAAAGAGAATAAAGACAATGAGAAAATTGACCCTCATTTTCAAATTCACTGAAATACCTGAATCTGGGGGTGGGAGCTAGAAATAGCTATTTTTAATTGATGTACTGTTTATTGTAGTAATACTAGCAGCGGAGCTGCATCCCCAGCACCCTGGCCACCTGGCTAGCTTATGCCCCGAAATAACAACACACAAATTGTATTCATTTAAACACTGCTTTGCCCATTTCTATCTAGCCTCTTCTAGGCTAATTCTCACATATTAATTTAGCCCATTTCTAATCATCTGTGTGTAGCACCCCAAGGTGCGCTTACCTGGAA
>NC_022014.1:69165416-69166052 GCF_000317375.1 Microtus ochrogaster
CCACCTATGTTTTAACCTATGAGGGCCAAGCAGTTTCTTTATTGCTTAACCAATGAAATCAACAGATTGATATATGACACTCCCACATCAGTTTATGGTGACTATAATATTATGCCTTGTGAGGCATTTATAAGATGGAATTTAAAAATGGTAGATGGTTCTTCTCCAGATGGTTGGCCTTCTTCTATAATGGTAAACTTTTCTTTTTTACTCCTAATTATGGCAAGTGTTGGATCCCCAGTTATTGAGTTCCTCTGCTGACGAAATAAGCTAAATCAGACCAAATTAATAAATCCAGATTTAATAAACAGAACAAAGCAGAATGAAGCAACTCCCAGGTGATACTCAGGAGGCTGGTCTGGTGACCATATCTTAAATGCCCTGTAGGCATGCCAGAAGGAGTTTCTGTATTTTGAGAAGGCTTAATCAGGGGATGTTCTGCATGGATACTCTCTGAACACCTTTGTGTCTTGATATATGAAAGCCCCAGTCTGCTGTATTTCTCCTTCTGGGCCATGGTAATGAGTGTGTCAATGTTTCTCTCAGTGATGGAGGAAGGTCATTGGTTAATTAAATAAAGAAGCTGCTTGCCCTGATAGGTTAAAACAGGAGGGAGGAGTAAACAGAGCAGAATGC
>NC_022014.1:69169122-69179946 GCF_000317375.1 Microtus ochrogaster
TAAATGAACACAGTGTCCGTGTAATTATTTCGGGTAGAGCTAGCCATGTGGGCGGCCGGGTGCCGGGACGCAGCCCGCCGCTCCTATTTCTACATCTCAGTAAATGCTTCCTCCTGCTTTCCTCCAAATTTTTACTTGCGGGTCTATCCAAAGTCTGTCCCATTTATCTATTGTACACTACCTCTGAGATATTTCCATGCTAAACCTCTCCCTCTTCATGTCAAAGGTCACTGCTCTGTTCTAACAAAAAGTTAATATTTCATGTTGTGTCATGATCCAATCACAAGTAGCTGGGACTGTGTGGGTCATCATAGGTCAGTGAATAAAAGATGTCTCATGTTTCAGGTTCTGGGCTTTATACAATATGTAAAAATTTTGCACATATATGCCATGTCTAGGAGAAGATCTGATTAGTAGCCTTTCGATTTTCAAAAATATTCTGACTCTAATAGCTTTAATTCCATGGCTGAGAAGACACACCTGGTGAGGTGTGGATTTTAAAAATCTTGTCTCTGATTAGTTATCCAAAGTAGTGAGATGAAACCAGCTTAGTCATGTTGTATAATTTAATCTGTTTATGAATTTGGGTTACAAGTATATCTTACCAGAAATGTTTGTGTCTGTATTTATTATTGAAATTAGTCAAGATGTTTTTGGTTATTTTCTCTTCTGGCTTTGTCATTGATGTAATTTTGACTTCATACAATGAGATTATTAATATTGCTCACATTCTATCTTATGAAACAGTTTGAAGAGCATTGCTGTTATTTTGTCTTTAAGGAGTTGGTAGAACTTGGCAGTGACTTGGTCTAGTCCTGTACTTTTCTTTAGTTTGAGATGATGACTGCTTCTATCATGTTGCTTGCTATGGATCTGTTCAATTTGTTTCATCCCCTTGATGCTGTATTGGCAGATCATATATATCTGGAAATTGCTTATAGATTTTTTAATAGATCTTCCATATTTGGGGAATACAGGTTGTCAAAATATATAATAGTTATCCTTTGTATTTCACTAGAATTTCTTTTTTGTCCAATTTTGGAAATCTGGGTCTCTTTCTTTTGCTTAGTTTGATTAATGGTTTGTTAATCTCACTTGATTTTTTTTTAATCAAAAACAATTCTTTGGTTCACTAATTTTTACATTTAGTTTCTGTTTCGTTATTTCTAATGTGACTAAATCTTTTTTTTCCCCATTTGTTGCTTTGGGGTTTGGCTCATTTTTGTTTGCTAAGACCTTGAAATATATTGTTAGACTCTCAATTTGACATCTCCATGATTTTTTTAATGTCAGCCTTCAAAGCTATAAACCTCCTCTTTAGACAACCTCTATCCCCATACTTTGTTTTAACAAGTAATCACCAAACGTGTTGAATTTAGTGCAATTTTGAATGATACACTCCTTCTGGAGTACTTGTCCCATATGTACCATAGGTCTATTGGAATAAAGGACATTTAAAGGGTTGTTGTTGATGTTGTTTCTAAAGTTGAATCAAATGTTGGACTTCACACATGACTGATTGATCTAGAGACAACCCTCACCATTTTGGAGCTTTTTGCATAGTAGGAGGCAGTGTGGTTTTCCAAGTACACCCCACACCCACACACACATGTATGCAGCACACACACATACACACACGCATGTACAGACATACACACATGTACATACACACACATACATACACACATGCATGCACAAACATGTATACACATACACACTCACGCATATGCACATACATGTACATGCACATGCACACATGTACACACACATAGATACACACATAAACACGTACATACACACACACACACACAACTGCTTCTGTGCTTGACAACTCTGGATTCATAAACATATATATTTAAATTTTGGGTTTTCTACCTATTATCCATGTGGTGACTGTTAAATCATTTCTTTACAAATTTCAGTTCCATTACCTGAAAATAAATCCCATTGAACTTGTGACAACTAGAAGGTTTATGGGAAAGGATACAAGCGCTTGATTTTCTGTTTTTCGTTTTTTCTTATCTATAAATATGAGATAGATAGAATCCTAATTTTTACTAGAGGAACTGCCATGAATGGAGATATCCTTACTTTAGTATGAAATGATTGCACTTTTGTCATGTTATGTCAAGGCTGGAGGACAAAATGACTACCTGGCCAGGTGTTTTTCTCAACCTGGTGCAGTCTTCTCCTCTCCATGGCTGTATGTTCACCTTCTGTACTGAGTGTTCTCAAGGTAGTTCTGCCTCCTTGTCCATGGAAACCATTACACGGAAGTAGAATGTGGTAAGGGGGCCTCTGGGGGAAAGGTACCCATTGCCCTTTGAAGCTCTGGTCTTTTCTCCAGGATGCTGCAGTTGGTCCTCCATTACTGTGTTCTCCATTCTCTAGGTGGTTTCTCTTCTTCACAAAGGAACAGACACTACTCGTGGTATCCTGTAGATCGTCAAGGGTCATGCCACTTAAAACACAGGCCCTGTGGTTCATTCATATTGCATATCACTCTTTTTCCATTATAAAGTTGAAAAACAGCTATTTCATATTACAGATCATTGATATATGGTGAAGCAAAAAGGAGGGGAAATGTACTTTTGGCAAATTAAATATATTTTTCTCATTTGCTTTAATAAAGAATCTCATGTTTTATATATTGGTTAATATAACTGCATAGAATTATTTAGCATTATCTTCTTTTTATGATGGAATAGTCCACTTTATCATGATTATCTATAAAAGATTAATGTCTAAGCCATTGAGAATGTAATTTTTGAAATTGCCCAAAGTATTTGCAACAGAGAATACTGCCATGCTTGTGAACCTGAGGACAAACTGCAGAAGCTCAAGTTCTTATGGTCGTGGCTGGTTCTGGAGCCTTTGATACTAGGAGATATTGCTCATATTTTAAAAACATATCATCATCACAACTAATTCCATGATGAATAATTGTGATAGCTGGTCATAGATATACCATAAATGACAGCTGTAGAATATGTTGTTAGGAGTCATGTATGTAGTCTCTATAACTCTCACCACTACTCACCAAGGTCAGAATGACCATGTTCATTCACATTTGCATCAAACACAGCACAGCCAAGATGGTTTAGTGATATTTGGAGGTTAGTAGCTGATCAGCCAGCTGAGAATGGGAAATTTGGTCCCTATGGCCCTGTTACCAGAAGGAGGTGTACCAAGGAAGGCTGTCCAGGTTCTTTGTGTCTTGAACAATGAGTTGGACAAGGCACAGTCTAGGAGTAGTGAAGGTATAGATTTATTTTTAAGAGAGGGTAAATGAATAAAATACACTCCACAGAAAGGGAACAGGCTAAGCAAGCATGTGATGCAAGAGCCCTTACTTCTTTTTTGAGTTTAGGCAGAGAGAGGAGACACACTCAGGGTGGGAATGGGGAACAGATCTTCCCCTTGTTGACAGGTTGAATGTTAGGTAGTTTTGGACATTCTACCCATGCAGGATTGTACATTTAATATTATTAGGCACATATATACTCATCACACATATGTCTGTTTCCCTGGAGATCATTTCAAGGACAAGTTAACCTTCACTGTGCTTCTGCCACTTACAGATTTTAGTTGCTTTGTTTATTTCACCCTCTACCAAGAGGTTGTTGATCTCTAAATGTTGAGATACTGGGTGCTGCCTATGCAGAATGGGAAAAATCCACTCACTCTAGGCTCAGTCAGCCATTGTTCCTCCAGCAAATTCACTGAAACTTGTTGTGATGCTTTGACCATTAGACTTAAGTATTAATGACATATCATATGACAGAATAGATTTTGGATTTTGCATGTAGGACACTGTTTCAGCTTTAACTAATCTAATTGAAACTGTAATTGCTTGCCTTTTTTTCTAAAATTAAAATATATTAATAAGTATGACATAAGCAACAAAAACTTTCCAGATATGTTAACATTAATTTAAATATGAATTTGTGTCATAATTTTTTCTTATCTCCCTAAACTTTGGGATCTTAAAATTATAAATACAGAAGAGAAATACTCTCAGAAGTTATAATCAACCATTGCTTTAGAGAATTTCAGAAGCTTGAGCATTACGCACAATATGTTACAAAATTCACCATCAAGGGTTGTCTGTCACTAGAAAAAGTATATTTCATGTCTATTGAACATCTATTCATGTGATTTTATCTTTGTTTTGTTTTTCAAGACAGGATTTCTCTGAGTAGCCCTGGCTGTCCTGGAACTCACTGCAGACCAGGCTGGCCTCAAACTCAAATCCACTTACCCCTGCCTCTCAAGTACTGGAATTAAAGACATGTGCCACCATGCCTGACCTATGCATGTGAATTTCTTCATAATATCCTGGTAGACATAACGATCAATGAAATAGTGATTGGCTACTGGTAAATTCTAGAGTAGGAACAATAATTATTTTCAGTTGTATACCCACTGAGGAGCCCAAGAGGCTCTAATGAGTGCTTCCAAACCCATAGTAACACAAATGATCCAAGTTAAATTCAACAAGTCTCAAAAGGAAGAGGTTGGGAATATAAAAAGGAAACTAGAGGGGAGATGGTAAAAATGGGAGAAAGGTTAGGGAGAGTGAGGTTTATAGTAATCTGAATGTATGCAATACATATCTTACTTCAATTTGTCAAAAAATAGCCAATAAAACTCATTCAGAAGTAAAAGTCAATCAATAAAACTCATTTACCCTAAATTAGTAGACATCTATAATCTGATTCACACTGCATACCACAAAACTAAATTGCTTCTGATGTAAGAGATCTTATACTCCTCCTATAAAAGAAAATAGCTTGAAATAACTGTCAAACAATTTTTAAAAATATAAAAAGAGGTGACACATGGCTTTAACCACATCACTTTGGAGGCAGAGGCAGGCAGATCTCTGAGTTCAAGGTCTTCCTGGTCTACAGAGTGAGATTCGGGGCAGCCAAGGCTACACAGAGAACGTTTATCTCAATTAAAAATAAATAAATAATGTTTGTTTGTTTATTGGCACTGTAATAGGGACATAAATACTTCTCATTTTCTCTAGCTCATCGCATAGTGTTCAAGTAAGGATTCCAGGAGAGTGCAGGGGGAGGAAAGAATGAACAAAACCACAATAAAGAAGAAGCATGCTGAGTATTCAGGAAGACACCTGCTTAGGGGAAGGCAAGGAATTCTAGGAAACAGCATCAAGAAATTAGCTCATCTTTGAAAGCCATTGAATTCACATTTGAATGTAGCTGCGTCTTTGCTGTAGTTCAGCATGTTCAAAGAGCCATTGTGCATCTGTAAGGTCTGCTTGGCACTTGAGACTGAAATTATCATTCCAAATTTCATTAAGTGCAAAGGAGATACTTAAGGGTGAGACCCTCAGTAAGTCTGCTACAGAATTCTAGGCAGGATGACACTGTAAGTTTGTATTTTAAGCCCATCTTCTGCCTCAGACACATTGCAATAGCAGGAAAAAAATATAAAAAGTGAAATTAGAAAGACTCACACAGAGCACTCCTCTGAATTATTAACACACTTACTTAACCAATGTGTAAATTATTTAGTGTCTTACCCTGTTCCCACCAAAGACAAGTATGCATTAGATACTTCTTGTGCCCTGACTCCCTGGGAATTATTGTCTAAAGCCTTATCTCTTCAATAAAAAATAATTCTTATAATATTTTTATCTACTTATGGATTCAGAACATTCTCATTTTAAATTTATTTTGAGTTTCCTCTGTGTTTTTGGTCCCATCCACAGTATATTCAGTTTTAACCATTGATTTTATTGAGTTCCTTTGAAACCTTCTAGAAAGAAACAGTAGTGAAAATAAGAAACAAACATAAAGGAGATTGCCAATAAAATCAAAAGCAGTCGTGTGCAAATTAAATCAGATTGAGTTTTTGAAAATCACAAGCTGGAGTGATGAAGGAAAAAGAGATTGCACAAACTCTGTCACAGGATAGCTGTAGTCACTATAGAGATTAAAGAAAGTGATCTTGTTTTGACATATTAATTAAGCCAAAAATCTAAACTTTGGGATGTGAATGACTTCCTAGAAAAATAGAATGATTCCATTTTCTTAAAATACTGATAATGAAAAATGAATCAATAACTGTTATGGAAATATTTTATATAAAATATGTATTTAAATTGAGTTATATTTAATAGTCTTTATGAATTATTATTAAACTATTAGGAATATTGCTCAACTGACTTAATGGGGTATATATAATCATGACACCAGGTAAGATTAAAACAAGAGAAAAAAGAGTAAGCAATGATGTAAACTATGTATGTAAATCTTAAATAAAATATCAATAAATTAAGTGCAAAAAATAGTAAAAATGAAATGTATTATTTTTAGAAGAGATTTTACCCCAGGAAAAATGGACCATTCAACATAAAAATACCACAGCGGATTTCTCTATATTAGTTATAAAAGAATAAATGCCTTGGTAATTTCAATAGAAGAATAAAAATATTAAAATTCTAGCATTACTCTATTCATAATGAAATTCTTATGGATGTAGCTACTACATAAAATAATCTTAATTGAATGGTTTTTACCAGAAATGTTGTTAATGGATGAAATATATGAAACACGTCCATTAAAGACATTTGATAAAATGTTCAGTGGCAGAGTTACGATGTGGGTGTTTAATTAGTGATTCCAGCTGTGGACAAGAAAGAAAAAGAAATAAAATTGTAGAATGACTAGAAAATAAGAATAGTTTGTCACTGTTTGAATATGTTATCACTCTCTATAGAAAAATTTGAGGGATCATCTCCAGTCAAGACATGACAATGTTTTTCAATGCCAAACCTAACGAAACTGGAAATGGATTGCAATAATTTTAGTAACAATACTGCAGAGAACCTATGACTATGGGATATGTGTAAAAGGGCCTTAGCAACAATGTCTACCAAATTTACATGGAATTGGTTGTTTAAAAGGATATGATAAGGTGCTCTTCAGAGGTCCTCTCCTTATTTTACAGGTGAATGAAAGGTCTGACATCGGTTCTAAGACCCAAGATATTCTGCATAGCATGAAAAATCTGCCCAATGTGGAATTTTAACTTGAATCTTTCTTCTACTTGACCATTTAAATTTATTTGCTCTTACCTTTTCTACCTCTTTGGCTAACCATCTCCCATGTTGTGATGTAAAAGTCAAAGTAAGTCTGGTTTGTTTTTGTTTTTGTTTTGACAGGGTTTTACTGTGTAACCCTGTTGTTCTGGAACTCACTCTGTAGACTAGGCTGGCCTCAAACTCACAGAGATCTGTCTGCCTCTGCAGTGGGGGGTTAAAGGCATGAGCCACTACCACATGTCTCAGTCTGGTTTATAATATTTCTTTTCCTAGCTGGTGATTCTCTCTCGTGTGTCTAGCGAGCTTGCCAAAGTAGAGCTAAGAGATCAATGTGTTTTAGAATGATTTCTCTTAAACCAAGGGTTTGCAGGTATATAAGGGAATCTTTCTGGAAAGTTAATCATTGTCTTGACAGCAGAATAAATCAGCAGCCTATGCTGTAACTACTCTGTATTAGAAAATCTGAGGCAGAATTGTTCATCAGTGAAGTGTCCTTGACAGCTACCGTCTCAACCAGTCAAATTCTTCAGTGTAGTCCAGATTAAACAAGCAAGCAGTATGTATGCTGTTAGCAAAGTTTCCTAAAGAGTCACAGTGCTTGATGACTGAGCTGACCCTAAGGTATAGCCTGAAAACTCATAGTGAACTGGCTGGAAAGCAAATCCCTTGGTGTTTCTAATGGTCATTCTGTCTTTTTTTTTTTTTTAAATCTAAGTGAGCCTTGAAAATTGTCCATCTACTCATTGCTTAGAGACTTTTTTCCATAGGTCAATACCTAATATAGGTTAAAAAAAAAAAAAGCAAGGTTCCAGTAAATTCACAGCCACTGCTCTAAACGTAGTCGTAACAAAGAGTGGCATTTATTTTGGACATATAATATAGTTTTATGAGTTTGATATACAATCCTCAGAGTATTGGTAGAATCATTAGGATTCTGACAGACCAAATACATATTGTTCTTATGCTTTACTACATCTTATGGGATAGATGACATGTTGCTAGAGGCAACACAATATGGGGTTATTATAGTCCAGGTCCTAATGATTCTTAGTTACTTGTTTTAGAATAACTGACTAACATGTCATGAAGATAAAACACATTTAATAATATAAAAGTGCTGGACTTTTTAAGCCTTTGTTTGCTTTGCCAGACTGAATATTTAAATGAGAGAAGTAAAAATCTTGTCTTGACCTGACTTTGAAATATCTAAGGAGAGTTAACAAATTTCTTCAGAGACTAAATTGAAAGGAAGAAATATCATAGGGCCGCATCCCTTGACAAAGAACTACAGACAACTAAGAAATGCTGAGGGAAAAAGAAATAGTCTTCCATAGCGATAAGCCAAACTAAGCATAGTGATCAGTTTGTATTCATATAATTAGTGTGTGTGTGTGTGTGTGTGTGTGTGTGTGTGTGTTAAATAATAACAACTAAAGAATTACAGTGCATAATTTTGGAGAGGACCAAGGGAAGTACCTAGGAGGAGTTGGAGGGAGGTAAGAGAAGAGGGGAAATGATATATATGTTATTTAACTTCTTTAATTAAAATATACATTTATATATCTTTTAAAGTAAATTTAAAATAAAACTAATTTTTCTGCCTAGGGAGGAGAAAAAGACAAGATCTCCTCAGTAACTTGGGAGCGTGGGGGGCAGGAGATGAGGGCAAAAAAGGAGAGGGAACATTAATTCTTACTTGATAACTGTTTTGTTATATGTAATTTTACTATGTTAAAATTAAAATCTGCCTTTTTATTTAGATATAAAAGGGAGGTGATATGAGATTTCCCTCTGTACGCTGTGAATATGTTTTATTATCATTGGTTAATAAATGTTTAAGGTTTCCTGTTGAGGAAAAAAAATGAGAGGGAAAAAGAAAGGGGACTGGGGAAAAATGTATAGCTCAATTAAAGCAATATAATATAAAATAAAACTAATTTATCATTTTGATAATTTTATACTAAAAGAAAGTTTCTGTTATAGACTTGATTTGCCTATTATATTGTTGGACAACAAAATAGGCTTGCTGATGTAAAAGTCATGTGACCACGTGAATAGAAGTGCTACAAGAGTAATATAAGCTAGTAGTGTATTGCTTAATATAAAATCTGTACATTTATTCCAGATATTGGATGTCATGTTATTTTATAAGTCTGTGGCTGTTCAGAATAGCTGGGCTGAGAATCTATACTGCTAACCTCCAAGAAATACATGCACACATCTCCTCCACAGTGTTGGTTATAAATTATGGTTTGGGTGGGATCAGCAAGATGCTGCATTTACTCCAGAAATAAGCAACAAGCTTTCTTATTAGCTGAGAAATTCTGTTGTTTTGATTCCTAAATAGATTATGTTGTTTTTCTCTTATCTTTTGGTTTGAGTTACAGTTAAGAAATGATGCTATGAGAAATTTGTTTCATTAACTCTTAAATATATGTGTGCATATAAGTATATCAATTGCATTATTTGTGATTGACTGCTAAAGGATAACATAGGGAAATTATATACTTATCAGGGGGATTTATTCTGGTGCTGAAAAACAAGATATTAAATTACACCATGAGAACAAGTATAATTCAATGAATTTTTATGATCTGTAGAGATGGGCAAATTGCATTGCAAATGATAAATGAGCTTTCAACATCAAGATCTACAAATAAATCATCATAAGTAGATATTTTGATTTATTAATATAACTTAGAAGCAGCCTCTTGGGATGTGCCTGTTATTTTCAGTGGTTGTCCTAGTAGAAGAGAGATAACTTATTTATGTGTAGTGTTATATTGTATTTTTATCCCATACAAGCAGCTACTCTGAATATTTTTAGGGAAAGTTTCATCTCCTTAGAAAGAAGCTTCCTTGACATAAAAGTAAAAATAGAAGCTAATTTGATTTGCTCAGTACCAAAACACAGTTAAAAGTTGATAAAACTCACCAGGGCAGTTGGGAGGTCTTTCTATGCCTTTTGCCTAAATAACAGCATTGAAACCATCTGTACTCATATCCCTTAAAGTAAACTCACGGTACTTTATTTGTCCACTCAAGTTGCAAAATTTCTTCTTTAATCCATCTGTGTGGTGGTTTGAACAGGAATGATATATAGATCGTGTATTTGAATGCTTGGCCCATAAGGAATGACATTTTGAGGAGATGTGGTCATGTTGGAAAAGGTGTGTCACTGCTGGAGGTGGGCTTTGAGGTCTCATATGCTCAAGCTATACCCAGTGTGGCACACAGTATTCTGCTGCCTGAAGGTCAAGATGTAGAACTCTCAGGTCCTTCTTCAGCTCCATGTCTGCCTGCATGATGCCAAGTTTCCCTCCATGATGATAATGGACTGAACCTCCAAACTGTAAGCCAGCTCTAGTTAAATATTTTCCATTGTAAGAACTGATATGGACTGGGCATGGTGGCACATGCCTTTAATCCCAAAATGCACTTGGGAGGCACAAGCAGGCAGATTGGTCAGTTCAAGGCCAGTCTTGTCTACAAAACAGGTTCCAGAAGAGCCAGGACTATTTCGCAAAGAAATCCTGTCTCAGAAATAAAAATAGATGATAGATAGATAGATAGATAGATAGATAGATAGATAGATAGATAGATAGATAGAAATATAAAAATTATGACATGATGTATCTACACAGCAATCTCTACAGAGATAGATAGATAGATAGATAGATAGATAGATAGATAGATAGATGATAGATAGATAGATAGATAGATAGATAGATAGATAGATAGATAGATAG
>NC_022014.1:69180046-69184376 GCF_000317375.1 Microtus ochrogaster
AGATAGATAGATAGATAGATAGATAGATGATAGATAGATAGATAGATAGATAGATAGATAGATAGATAGATAGATAGATAGATAGATAGATGATAGAAAGAAATATAAAAATTATCATGACATGATGTATCTACACAGCAATAAAACCCTAATTTAGAAGTTGCTGTCAGGGACTAGGGTATTGCTGTGAGAGGCCTGAGCATGCTTTTATTTGGAAGAATGTGAACTTTGCCACTTTCGATGATACAAATAGTTTAAGTTGGACTTTAAGACTTAAAGTGGGGAATTAATGGGTCATACTAGTAGAAGCATGAAAGACAGTGTTATTGAAGGTGATTTGAATTGTACAGGCCTGGATCAGGAGGTTTTAGAGCAAAAAATTATTAATATGAGGCCTAGCAATCATTCTTGTAATATTTTGGTGAAGAATGTGTCTACTTTCTGTCCTTGTCTGGAAAGCCCTTGTCTTTGTCTTTAGGCTAACGTAAAGAGTTTTGAATTAATTCTGTTGGCAGAAGAAATCTCAAAGCATCCTAGTATAGAATCTGTTGTGTGGTTATCAGTGTTCACTCTTATGAAGATCAATAATGAAAAGGAGCAAGCTGAGCAAGGAAAAATATGAACTATACAGATTGTGGAGAAAAGGGAAACAGGAAGTGGAACAAATCCTATATTCAAGGAGATAAACAGATTAAGAAATGGAATAAAGGGGATGGTGATCTCAGGGCAATATTCCACCCTCCTAAGTTTTCCAACATGTAAAAAGGAATTAAAGAACATCTTAGGTCCAGGATTGGTGGTACTTGCCCTTAAGGAGACAGAGGCAGGAAGATCTCTGAGTTCACTGCCAGCCTGGTCAACAGAGCAAGTTCTAGGACAGTCAAGATTAAGCAGTGAAGGAAATCACTGAAAACAGAAAGCTGGCAAAAATGTAAACATGGGGCCATGTTTAGCCCTAACAAGCATTAAAACTTAGCAGCTTTGACCATGTGCTTCTGGCTCCAGAGTCAAAAATAGAAGAAAGGGATTATGGAACGTCCCTCCAAGACTAGGGAAAGATGCTGAGATCAGGAGTGTAGCAGGGGTATCCCTGCACTGAGGCCCAGTCAGGCTATTGTGTGAGGCTGAAGGTGAAGCCTGGATTTCTTTGGAGATCCCAAAATTTCGGAGATGTCAGAGTCATGGGATACCTGCTAAGAAATGCTGCTAACAGGGAGTAGAACCAGCTCAAAGGAAAAAAGTTTGTTGTAGTCAACAAAGATGAAAGGAATTGAAGAGCTCTTTGACATCAGACATGAATACGCAATATGTGGAGTTTGCTCAGCTGGTTTTCAGTCTTGCTTTGGTCCAGCATTTCCTTACTAAGCCCACTCCTCTCCATTTTGGAATGGAGATTTGAAGGCGTAAGTCACAAACAATGCCACACCAGTTTGGAATTATGATTAATAGGGGGGCATTTATTTAAAGGGGAAAAAACTTAAAGATCACCGTCCCAGACAACAGCCCTCTGTGCAACCAGGAAGGGAGTCTAGTCGCCGGAAGCGGAGCAGGAAATGAAGAGAGAGAGGAGAGGGAAGTGGCTGCTTTTTTTAAAGGGAGAGAAACCACGCCCCAATGGGCTGGTATCTCAGCGGCCATAGGCTGGAGGAGCCTCCCACAACAGTGATTTATGTCCTGTGCCATTATATGATGGAAGTATGTGATCTGCATTTTGATTGTGATTTCACAGGGAATTACAGTTAAGAGATTGCATGAGTCTCAGAAGAGACATTGTACTTTGAACTTTTAAATGTTTGATACTATTATAGACCATTGGGACTTTTGAAGTTGAGCTGAATTTATTTCTGCATTATGTTATGGTTATGAGCCTAAGGGGCCAGGAAGTGGAATGTTGTGGCTTGAATAGAAATGATCCCCCATAGACTAATGTGTTTGAGTGCTTGGCCTATACGTAGTGGCACTATTAGAAGGAGTGGCCTTGTTGAAGGAAGTATGTCACTGTGGGGTGGGCTTTGAGGTCTTCCATGCTATGCTCAATTTATGCCCAGTGTGACACCCAGTCTCCTTCTGCTGTCTGTGGGTCAAGATGTAGAATTTTCAGCTCCTTCCCCGACACCATGTCTTCCTGCATGTTGTTGTGTTTCCCACCATGACAATAACAAAATAAATCTCTAAACTGTAAACCAGTTCCAATTAAGTATTTTCCTTTTCAGGAATTGCTGTAGTCATGGTGTCTCTTAAGGGCAACAAAACCCTAAGTAAGTCTCACTGTCTTAAGCATCTTCTATGCTGATAGTATTGAAAGGATATAGAATAATGAATAGTCATGTGTTTTCTTCATCAGCTTATATCTAAATCTACAACCTATAGATTGCCACACCTCCACCCAGAAAGAATAAAAATTCACCTACTAATTCCTTAAAACGGATATTAGCTGAAGGTTTGTAGGTAAAAAAAAAACAATGCTAGAGTTTCTAGACACACTGAACAAGGCACAGTCATTGCCTTTAAGGTCCCATTGAAGAGCACCTAATAAATATGCAGACTGGCTACCACATGTAGTGTGGTGCAAACTTGATTGAGAATATAAGAGCCATGCATAGCCATAGTACAGGTATCTATACTAAAGAGACTCCTTGGAGGACCAGGGTTCTACACATGATGAAAAAGGCATCAAGGAACACTTCCAAGAGGATTTGGTGCTTAAGTTTCACTTGAGAGATGTTAAGTGCAAAATGATGCTCATTATCCTCAGTCGAAAGGCAGTGTATTTAGAGATGGATGAGGACATCAGTCTGATGGAAGGTATGGAATGTGTCCTGAAGAGTACCATGAGAGCAGCTTGGTTTCAAGAAAGAAAGAATAAGAACCCATCTCCATCTGACAACCACTCACAAAAAAAAAAAAAAAAAAGTTTCTTTTTTCCAATGGGGTCTTCCTGGGTATACACCCGACACTTAAAGACAGGTCCTCTGTCTGTTGCAGACGGCTGACACAATATGAACTCAGTGGTATTTGTGTGTGGGGGGGTATCTTTGACATTTTATTTTTAAACTTACAGGTCTTTTACTAATATATTATGGTTTCCATTTTTGATTTTATGGGATTTCTGTGTGAATCTCTGAGCCTTTATGTGGTTCTTGGACTTTTTCTTTGACTCTTTTTTTCCTACTTGCTTGTTTTCTCCTTTCCTGGCTTGTTTAGTTTCCTGTTTATTCTCTCATGAGAAATAAATAGAAAATACATGGATTTGGGTGGTTGGAGAAGGTAGGGAAGAATCTGGGAGGAGTTGGAGAGGGGATATTGTAATCACACTAGATCCTATGAAAAAATATTTTCAATAAAAATTAAAATTACAAAAAAATGAATAATAAGAAGAAAATGTACACACGAAAGATAGAAAGAAAAAGAAAGAAAGAAAGAAAGAAAGAAAGAAAGAAAGAAAGAAAGAAAGAAAGAAAGAAAGAGCAGGAGACTTGAAGATAGCATCCCTGATATCTGTACCAATCTCTCTCCTTATTTCTGAAGGAATAATAATCTTATACAGATAATTTGAAATTTCTTAACCTTTAGGCATCAGTTTAAAATTCTGTAAGAAGAATTTTGCATGAAATTTTCAGTTTTTCTGAGAGTTTAGTGACTAATATGCATGGGTCATAATCTATGCTCCATGCATACTGGCTTTATCAATATAATTTCAAAAGATCAGATTCTCAATCCTTGTTTACCACTTCCCAATGACTTAAGGCAAGTCATTCACATAATCCATGCTCATTTCTTGTTAAGTAGAATACATATTAATAGCATTTCAAGGTTACTTTAAAGATCTACTAAAGACAGCAAAAAAAAAGAAACACAAATAGAAGAAATAATAACTATTAACTCACTCCCAAATTCTAAGCTTCATCTTGAAGTCTCTACATCTGTTATCAATGTGTTTGTTTCTCATAGCAACTCCTTTAGACAAGACTTTGGGAAATTTTAAGTAATTACAAAGTCTGATTATCAGATACATATATGAGATAGATGGATTTTTGATTTCACTCTGTATTAGAGCAGGACACTACAATCACAAAGTTTGCTGGCAACATTTGCCTTCATCACACTAATGACTTCTGGATTAGAGACTTCTTGAACTGTTGGTCATATCACAATACGTAAGGCCTAGTTTTCAGTGATGACACTTCATTACCTATTAATGTCACTCATGATTATCTACATGTAAATTACAGTTTGTGAATTGTATGTGAGCAAAATGTAAAGCTGCATAGTGTGATTCTAACTGTATCATATGTATACTATTTATAGTAACTTTACTGTTATATATATA
>NC_022014.1:69184476-69192799 GCF_000317375.1 Microtus ochrogaster
ATATAGTTTTGTTCATTACTTCTACTACAGAGAGTCAGAGAGACATATTTTTGATTAATAAATGATGGTCCAGAAAGAAGGAAAATTTCCTAGGATTTCTCTATGTCTATATTCAATCGCAAAACAATCACAATGCCTGATAGGAACTCCAAAGAAAGTAGAACTATCACAAGGAAAAGCTTAGAGACCGACATTTGTGGACACTGGGTAGAGAGCCTGTATGAGGCAAATTCTTGGACATCTGTCCCTACAGCATGAAGTCCCCATGTGAGGTAGTAGAGAACAGAAGGCTATGAAGAAAGGGAAGCAGAAACAAAATAATTGGGCTAAAACTAAGCACGGTCTACGTCCAGATGAGCCTTTCACCACCCCTAAGCCCAACTTAACAATGGAGCGTTCTTCAAAGAAAGCAGATACCTTTCATTAAGGAGTTAAACACATACCAGATACCCAGATCCTGCATATGGTGATGTGAAGAACACTCCTAAAGAGTCAACACTCTTGCAAACTCAGATATAACCCCACATTTAAATAAGAGCTAGCCAAAACCCAGCAATATGTGAGTTATAACAGTGTATTGTATTTTGTCTTTATCTTGACCATATGAAAGACCAGGATTCCAGCTCGCTTCTTGCCTTCCAAATTCTATGCAAAATGTTCTTCATATCCCACATTGCCATTGAACCCTTCAATGAAACAAATGTCTAAAAACTATCTCTAACTTAGCTTAATCAATATTATAGATAGATGATAGATAGATAGATAGATAGATAGATAGATAGATAGATAGATAGATAGATAGATAGATGATAGATAGATAGATGTTCTCAATTTTTAGTAAGTAGGTAATGATCCAAACTTGAACACTCTCTAACTCAGCACAGAATTATATTTTCTCACAATGCTCTATTACCTATAATTTTCCTACTTTGTCAACTAAAGTGATGTGTTTCTGTGGAATGATGGCACATAGGGTGTGTATTAAGGACCCCAAAGAAAGCATTATATTTAAAATTATGTTAATCTTCTCTGTCTGTCTTCCTCTTTCTTGCTTGCTTTCTTTTTTTTTTTTTTGTTTCTTTCTCTCTGTCTACCTTTCAATGCCCATTAATGAGATACAGAAAACACAATTTAAAAGAAAGGTAAAGCTTCAGGAGACTAGAAACATAGATTGTCATTCTATCAAGTATCACTGATTTGGGACCATCCATTATTTTGGATTATCCACTACATTGATTCACATTACTTGTAGGGATAATAAAGAGTCAGTTATAGTTTTACCAGAACAATTTAGAACTTGGCTTCAGTTTCAGCCTATGTGGAGTGGAAGAAATGTTCTATTCCATATGGCAGGGAGAGGGAAACGGTTGCGAGCCTCATTTGATTACCGTTAGCTTATGGCTTGTCTGATACCAGTGGATGACTGCTGAGAATTATTCTGTGACCAAAATAAGTTGATTAACACCAGAGTCATGCTGCCGAAGTGAAATTAAATCACACAGTGCGATTTTAATGCCAGCTCTCTCCCTGTAGTATGATGCACAATAGAAAATAATTAATATATATATTAATATATAGTATTGCTTAATATAATATATATTAGGGCAAATAAATATAAATAAATTTATATGATATGCAGAGAGAAAGTCCAGGGGAATGTTCAGTGAAAAGACATACTGTCAGAATTGAGAATTATATCTTTTAATTGATAAAAAAGTAAAATAAAATTGAGACAGCATATGAGAGCAAGGCAAGCTAGCGCTATAATTTTATGAAGTTGGTGTTTTATGGGATGAAGAATTCTCAGAGACAGGGTTAAATGAGAGAAATGTTAAATTTATCCTTGGCCAATTCACACAATGAGGAATTGCAGGAGAGCAGATACTGTGGCCCATGCTTTTCTGACTGTTCTTTCTCTCATCTCAAAGTAACTACAGCACCTGCACTTGGAACATGTAATTGAGCACAAATTATTTCCCCATGTTTATTGTTTCTTCATTTTCTCCGATGACATGACTTTTTAATCTCGTTCACCAAGATATAGTAGTCTATGGTTTGTGCATAAGGGGCACAGGCAGCCACAGCCTGTTAACTGCTTTTTCTATACTTTCCTGGCATCTAATGCAATACAGAAACAAATTGCATCATTCAGTGCATAGGTAGTTATGAAGTCTCACTCTGTGTTAGCAAACACTAGGTAAATACATCTGAAAGACTGATTGATGATTAATTAACCGATATATAAATAAGATTTATGAGTTGGGAGGTGATGGTGCATGCCTTTAATTCCAGCACTTGGGAGGCAGAGGCAAGCATCTCTAGCCAAAAAAAAAAAAAAAAAGGAAAGAAAAGAAAAAAAAGAAACGATTATGAGACTTTGACTTGGAGATGCTACAGGACAATTGAGCCTCCAACACATTCCTATTGGGCTTGGTCTAGGACCACCTATTTTCTACATTGGCAAATAAGGTAATAATTAACTAAAGACCATATTGCTACGTGATGATCATAATTCCTATATACTCATGTGGTTTTCTGTAATGGTATTTGTCTGTTATAAGGACATTTTTTCCACTAGGAAAATCACCTTGAGATTGGCATTAGAGGCTTTCATTGTCAAATCAGTTTATTTAATGTCCTTCTATTACTATAACCCATCTACTACACCCCACCTCCACCAGTCAGAGAATGTCCTTGGAGAGAATTATGGCACTTATCCTCTTTCTTGTATTTTTTTTTTACCTGAAATGAGACACAAATATTTGCCCCAACATTGCCCTTCCCATTATGGTGTGCTTCTTTCCCCAGGATCAAAAGCAATGGTCCAACTGATCATGGACTGAAACCTCTGAAAACATGAACCAAATAAACTTTTTCTCTCTGAAGTTAATATTTTGATCTTGTTACAGTAAGAAAAATAGACTGAGGTAGCTACCCTGAATGGGATCTTTATCAATAATCGATTTATAAGTTCTAGACTAAAACCCTTAGAAACAAACTATCTACCACCTACACTTCTCCCTTTCCCTCCCCCAACCTCCCATCTGCTTCTCCTCTGACTCCCTTCAGAAAGTGGCTGCTTTCAATGGGAGTCAACAAAGCACAACACACCAATTTATGGCAGGACCATGCTCTTCCTCCCACATCAAGACTGGGCAGAGGTAGTCTCTATCATTATCAGGGTTCCAAACTTGGACAGGAAAGATGGTAAAAAAATATCAGCAAAACCATAATAATTAATTAGGAAAGGCAAAATGCTGGAAAGGAAGCAGATTCTGAAAGGAAAATGAAAAATATCTCGGTTACTAAGAAACATAGATTTTTAGGGAAAGCTAGGAAACAGCAATAGAATGATTGGAAATGTGGAACAAGTAATACAGTTTCTGTCCCTTGGAAACTTTGTCTACACAAAAGCTACAAAAAAAATTTGATATTTGGATAACTAGTTGGTATGCTCTTCCCTGGGGAAGACTATAGCTCCTACTTTCAATGTTCCTTAGTTACCTGTAAGGAATCGAGATCTCCATGGGCTTTTCTTCCTCCACATTGGTGTATCATAATTGTTCAAGTCATATTAAGCAACCGTGTTGACAAGACTTTCTGGGTGTAGGTTCTGAGATTCCCAGGAAACACAATCTCACAGCAAACTCACTGTTTTTCTGGAACAATATTTCCACCTCCTCTTCTACAGTGATCTTTGAGACTTAAGTATATTCAGTTGGTACTAGTTGGTACTAGGCTCCACAACTCTGCTCTGTAACTCAAAATATTAGTTGTGGTTTTCTGTAATGGTCTTTGTCTGTTGTAAAGAGATGTTGAATTGTGTGCATTATTATACACACTAATCAGATTGTATTGACACATACACATGTAAGTAACAAAAATTAAAGAAAGAAAAGAGGTCATGAATTTAGAAGAAAGAGTGATTGCATGAGAGTGTTTGGAAAGAGAAAATGGAAACAGAAAATGGTATAGTTACGTAATAGTTCTTAAAAATATCTGAGTGTATTTTTGGAAGGTCTCTTGTTGTTATTTGATGGAGGAAGGTCATTGGTTAAATAAAGAAACTGCCTTGGCCCTGATAGGACAGAAAATCAGGTAGGCGGAGTAAACAGAACAGAATGCTGGGAGGAAGAGGAAGTGAGCTCAGACTCGATAGCTCTCCTCTCTGGGGCAGAAGCGATGAAGCTCCTACCCAGGATGGACGTAGGCTAGAATCTTCCCGGTAAGCGCACCTTGGGATGCTACACACATTAATAGAAATGGGTAATCAAGATGTAAGAATTAGCCAGTAAGAAGCTAGAGCTAATGGGCCAAGCAGTGCTTAAATGAATACAGTTTGTGTGTTGTTGTTTTGGGGCATAAGTCAGGAGCCGGGCTGTGGGAAGAGGCCCGCAGCCCCTACTACAGCTTTTATCATGTGTGATTGCTATGCACTTAATACTAGTGTGGTCTTCAACTATTATTTAAAAATCAAAGTTGTGACTTCTTTTTAAATTATTTTTGATTATGTGTATGTTTGTGTGTCCACGTGTGAGTCTGTGATTAAGTGCGGTGATACAGAGGCTAGGAGAGGACACTGGATGCCCTTGATTTCAACTTACAGGCAGTTGTGTGGGTGCTTAAAATTGAACTCACCAGGAGTCCATGGAACACAATTCGTGGTACTAGCTGCCTAGCCATCTCTCCAGATTCAAGTTTAGTCTCTTTTTTATGGAGTTTCCTGCATTGTTGAGTAGACATTCTGAGTAGACATCTGGTTGCCCTTTGAGAATGGAATGCTAAAAAAAACCCAAATGGTATAATTTGTTCTTTTATTGACTTGATGATAATATTGGCAAGAAAAATAAATTCAGAAAGAAAGTCAATTTATCCTTGACTTTAAACTTCAGGCAGTTTAAAGAACATGCCATGCACAGGGAAACAAAGAAAGGTCAGTGGCCCTGTGGACATGTCTATTCCAATGCCATCTTTTTAAAGCAGTGTGAGTCAGAACAGTAATGATTTGGGGGTGAACAGCTGTACTGACTAAAAGCTTCTTATAGTTATCTATATCGGAGATGCTAACAACGTAATTCACTAGGTGTAAGAAGAGATGTGTCTAAAGGAGAGATCACCATTGGATGTGAAAAGGCGCAAGTCAGTAGAGACATGACTTTCAAGTGTTGAGAACTAGATAGTGTTGACACCATGAATAGAGAAAGTGGGAGACCCACCTCACTTCCTGGAGTGAGGAGTTCTCCCTTTAAGCTCCAATAACACACAGCTCTCCCTTGTAATAGAGACACTCGCTTGCCTCTACTGATTGACTGGGAGCTTCTCAAGGGCAAAAGAATGCTTTGTTTACCACTGAATTCCCAGCATGACTGGCAAGGCATATTTGAGGAGTTCAGCAAATAGTAACCACTATTATTATTATTAGGCTTTCAATGGTTGTGTTTTAGTGAATGCATGGATGACACACTTTTGACAGTGTAATGGTGAGTGCTGAAGACTCCAGAGAGAATGATGAGAAATTGATTGAGACAAATGGCTTTGACTCTTTAGGTGAATTTATTTCAAGAAGAAGAAAAGTGACAGCTCCTAAGGGAAAACTAAATGCAATATGTGAGGGGACACAATAGCTGACCCAGTTTGGCTCCACGGCTAAAAGGCAGCCATGGGAAAGGTTTGAAAGCAAGAATAACACAGGAAATGAGTTCTGAAAATCTAGCCATCTCGGTTGAGTCATCCTTAGGCCCAAGGAGACAGAGAACCTCTGCACAAAGAACACATCACTGTCTCGGATATAATAAAAGTTCTGGAATTAACCCCAGCTCCACTTCTCTCCATTTACATTCTCTTTGGCAGATCCAATTCATTCTATTTAGAAAATGAGTTTGAATGCAAGTTTTATGAAAACTTTTATTTGCCCTGTTGAGTAATAAAAACTTTGTGATGGCTGAACAATATTTTCTCCTATTTACCAAATTTCAATTACTTGGTTAAATCATTATTTGCATACCTTTTTTTCTTTTTTTAAATTTTTTTGAGTTTTTTTTTATTGAAAAAAAGGGAAAAAAAAGTTTCTGCCTCCTCCCAGCCTCCCATTTCCCTCCCCCTCCTCCCACCCTTTTTTTAAAAAAAAAGACAATCCCCAGGCATTCAGTTGGAATTCTTAGCTGAGAATTCAGCATTTGTGTTTCAAGCATTTTACTTCCTGAGCATTTTTTACTTATTTCTAATAAGTGAAGTACAGCATAAAAGCAATTAACAATTTAATTAAAGAACAATGTTTTCCTAATAATCCAAGTACTAAATGTTAGACTTTATTTTCCTCTCCTCATTATTCCCTATATATTAAACATTTACGAGATTAAGAGCTGAGAAATAAAATTTGTTGCATGGTTTCATTCCTCTCTGATAACTTAGTGCCTCAGTCATGACCTTGGACTTTTATCAGCCTTATTCTGTTTCTTTTTAACTGATTTGTTTATGTGTTCATGTCTAGGTTTTCATTCCATTCAACTTAAAGCATCTTTTGTAGGCTTTATATCTGGCAAATCATGAGAAAATAATTTTCTGTCTTAAAATTTGAGAATAGAAAGATAAATAATTGAGCCAGTAGTGGCAAGAAGTTATTAAGAAGTAACATTTTTCTATCCAAATGGAATTATCAGATCAATTCATGGATCAGTAAAAAAATAGACAACCATCTTAGAAATGCTAATTAAGTTAGTAAAGAGCTAGTGATAGATCATTATTTAAAAACAATATATTTAGCATGGTATAGAGGCACATATCTTTAATCCCAATGCTTAGGAGGCAGAGGCAGGTAGGTCTCTGTGAGCTCAAAGCCATCCTTGTCAACAAAGTGAGTTCCAGGATAGCCAGAGTTTTGTTACACAGAGAAACCCTATCTCAAAAAAAGTGTCCCTAAAATAACAACTCATATTTACTATAGAAATTGAGAGGGAAGAAAAAGTTCTATTGACAAGAACTTATAGGAAAATGAAGTGTGCATTTAACACTATTTTTAGAAAAGAAAACCTGTTAAAGAAACATACTACACAGATTATGTTTCTACCTTAGAGATGAATACATTGAGGACTTGATGTCATAAAACATTTAAGACTCTCAAGTTTCTTTGCTCTGAGTCTATGCCTACGTAGAAATTGACTAAAATATAATTTCCTGACCATTTTTCTATAAGAAAAAATTCCAAACAAACTAGGAATTTATAAACCACAGAATCAAGCTATATGCTTTGGTGCAGTGGTTTTCAACCTTTTTAATGCTGTGACTCTTTAATATAGTTCCTATTGTTGTGGTGAACTCCAATTATAAAAATTGCTACTTCATAAGTGTAATTTGCTACTGTTAGGAATTGTAATGTAAATATCTTTGGGTTTTGATGGTCTTAGATGACCCCTGTGAGACTCATTCAACCCTCAAGGGGACCACAACCTATGGTTGAGAACCACTGCTTTACAGTCATAACTGTAGTCTACATAACTCAAGTACTCAAGTCCAGTTCTTAGTGGCAGTAAGAAGGCAGAATATCTGGCCTTGCTCAATTATAAACCAGAGGCTGATTCATAAGAAATACACCAAAAAGAGGTGTTATGGGCTTTGGTAATTCTCTGTCAGGGCTTCTAAAAATCCACTGCAAAGTTGTTCTGACCAAAGTCCTTACATTACTGTTGAAAAAACAAAAGCTTAATATGGCTCAACTATGGTCACATGGAAATTTGGCCCCTTGTTAGATCTATGTTTCTTCTATTATATTATTTGTAGGCTATCATCTTTGGAAAACTTTGGAGAACATTTAACAAATTTTTTTCCAAATCATAGGGGTACAAAAATGTTCATGGATTGTTTTGGGGTCTAAACCCCTTTGTGGCTGCATTTGCATGTAATTAAATCTCTCTATTCTTTTCCTCTTTCTGAAGGATCAGGAAAACTCTTATATGCCTTTTGAGATTCACTCCATTTTAACTTCCAATTTCAAAGCTTTCCTAATTCCTCCAAGCATCACCAATTGCTTCCCTTTCTGTTCATTCACATCTCTATCATACAGTTATCATGCAGCATTAGATATCTGTGTACTTATTTATTGCCTATTTGTCTATCCCTGCCTATGAGAAACCATCAATGTATGAGACACACAAGACTGATGTGTTGATGGTTCAGCAGGTCCAGTGATTGCTTTGTGCAGGAAGATGTTGTTTGAATGCCTAGAACTCACAGAAAGGGAAAAGGAGAAAACCAATTCTACAGTCTTGTCCTCTGACCTACATACATACAATGGCACACTTGTAACTATATGAAGATGAAAAGAAGG
>NC_022014.1:69192899-69228226 GCF_000317375.1 Microtus ochrogaster
AGGAGGAGAAGAAGAAGAAGAAGAAGAAGAAGAAGAAGAAGAAGAAGAAGAAGAAGAAGAAGAAGAAGAAGAAGAAGAAGAAGAGACAGAAATGGTAACACAGGCCTATAATCCCAGCATTTAGGAAACTAAACTGAGCCACAAAGATTGACCCAAATTCAAGGTCAATCTAGTCTATACAACAAGTTCCAGGCTATCCAGGGCTGTATAGCAAACTTCTATTTTTTTTAAAAAAAAATGGCAAAACAAAAAGGCAAAAAGAAAGAAGGGGACAAAGAATGAGAGGATATGAGGGAGATAGGAGAAAGTAAAGAAGAAACTTGATGTATCTTCCATGGAGAAAGATTCTGCTTTTTTAATATCTGGTTTTGCATGAAAAGAAAAGAAGTGCAAATCATCTATGCAGGACCAAAAGTGCAGCTTGGAAATTCTTTAATTTTCAAGGCATATTTGGGCACCCAGAGATATCTTTCTTTCTAATCGCCTTAAGCAGAATACAATTACAAATTATTAGAAGTTTTTCACAGTCCTTGGTAGATTTAAATAGCCATACCCTTAGGCACTGGGGAGGATTCTTGCACGTGGTTACCCAGATGCTAATAAATAATCATGTATATTGGTTCTGCAAAGTGACCTTACGTCAGAGCTGAAGGATATTTGGTTCCAGTGGTAACAGAGAAGCTACATCCCCTGAACAGATGGGGAAGCATCAAAGTCTGTGCTTGCAAAGAGGTCCTGATGACATTCAGTGTCAGAAACAACAGTGCATGTTCATCTAGCAGGGCTAATTCTATAGTGGGGAGTGAAATATTATTTAATCAGCACAGCTTCATACATAATTCAATTAACGGCCTTCACTCATCAGTATTAACGAGAACAGGAGCCTGGATTAATGTGCAGAAGCCTCATAAAGGAGCTCCCAGTCTACCTAAGTACTGCCAAAACTTAATAAAGTCCTGCCAATCAAACTCCAGTATCTGGACCCAGTGCATCAGTGCCCTGATATTACAAATTATCCCTAGCACTTCTCATTGTTTCCTAATTCTTTAATTATGCTGATATCTGCACTAAAATGTTTAATTAGGGTATGGGGGGAAAGTGAGTAAGATTGCCTGCCGCTTCCTCGACTATCAGTATTTAACATCAAGTAAACAAAATTGAATTTTATTGCGAATAGTTGTAAATGGCAAATTCAGCTTCTTTTGAAATTCTATAAATCTCTGATGGAACAAGAGGCAGCAAGTTGGCCTGTGCTAGTCTAAAAGGCTGCTCTAATCTTAGAAAGATATTAAGTAGAAAAAAAATATGCTCACATTTTTTACTTCCTTTCAGTTCTGCTTATGAATGAGGGACCTTAATTTTTGTCCTGTTCTCCCCTAAAGGTAAATACTGAACAAGAAAACAGATGATGAGGGGGATCTTTGCCCCAGATTTATTAAGATTAAAACTAAGTGTATATTCTGGTCGAGTTCTTATTTAGGTAGCTCGACAAGAATGATGCCCAGTGCTGGGATGGAGCAATGACATGGTGGGTAAAGCACTTATTTCACAAACAAGACAGCCACCAGCATCCACCCAAAAACCTGGCTCGATAAGATGAATTAGTAACTCTAAAGGAACAGAGATAGGAAGAGTCCCCCAGACCTGACGAGCCATAACAGTGATCTCCAGATTCAACGAAATGTTCTTTCTCAAAATACTTGGTGGAGAAGCAATTGAGAAAGACACCCAACATCAATCTCTGGCTTGCGTGCACACACACACACACACACACACACACACACACACACACACACTGCCTAGGCAGACTAACAGAGGTACATCTGCACACAAAAATGCATCCACAACTATATAAGATACCCAGTGTTTTGTAACTGAGCTAAACCATGAGTATATACAGGATTTCCGTAAATTAATATGTTAGAAAAATAATAGTGACAATATTGATGAGGTTGAGAAGATTGATGATGAATATGGGAGACCCCATTACTACTCCGTTAACTTTTTACAAACACAGTATATATTTTATTTTACTTGTAACCCTATAAAAGAGAGAAATTTGAACTCCATTCCCATAGATGGTGAAGTGAAACATACTGATGTAACAGGACAGTGGTTGTTTTGCAGGAGGGGGTGGCGATAACAGGATGGGAAATTTGCACAACTGTCTGAACAAATCTCTTTAAAACCTGGAGTGTAAATCACACATCAACACTCCTGGAATGTGAGCAGCAGAGACACAGATATTTTACTTCTGTGTACGACTGTAGCGCTTTATGGTAAAACTAAAGAGCACCCTGTTTTCAAGACTCAAGGTGTGGTCTGTGAAGTTAGGGTAAAAAGAGGATTGAACAATAAGGAAGAGTAGAACCTGTGGAGCGTTTCTAGAGACACTGAGGCCATCTGTCAGCAGAATAAAGTCTTTATTAAGCGCTGTTTGTTCTTGGCATTGTCTTAGATGACAAAGAAAGAAATTTAACTGGTGCAGAACTTGTCCTGGCGATGTTCATTATATAGTTTTGGATAAGGGAATAGAGGGGCATTTTATACATGTTTTAGCATACAGTGTATTTGCAAGGAAATTACATCTTAAAGTGAGGTGACATATCCAAGTTTGTGACTAGACACTGGAAAGCTTACGAACTGATAATATACTGTTAAGGCCTCAAAACACCTCATTAAGTGAGAAAATAACTGCAGGAGAATGCCAATGTGATATGTGCCAAGATCTGCATTGGTTTTTCCCCACATATTCTATTATTTCACTTTCTTGCCTAATTAATATGACACCAGAACCTGGGGATGAGTGTGAGTAAAACATATCATAAAAAAAAACAGGTGTTATGTATCCAGGATACAGCCACAAAACTAACACCTAGAACATGTTTTGGTTAAAGCCTACAATACAACAGCATATGTCTATCAGGCTCATAAGTTACAGAAATTTGCATTATACTTCAGGCTACTGGACCCTAGAAGGGAAGGTCTAGAAAAAGAGACAGGAAGCCTACCTTACTCTCCTTCCAAAAGTATTTACTTTACTAAATAGGTGTGGAGAACACAGATATATAAACTAGCAGAATATACCTCAGATATAAAAGGGTAGAATACTTGTGGTATAGAACCCAGGGAAATCTAGCTGGTATTCAACTGAAGCTTCATCCCGACTGGATAGCCCTTGGAGTGCTAGAAGGTGTTATTTCCACTACAAGAGGAGATAAATAATCATTGATTTCACCTGGTTACAAATCCTGTGACCTACAGAAGCAACCTGATTGCAAGATATACTACTACAACAGTGTCACAAATGTCATAAAAATAAGCTGCAACTTTTTGACTGGATTTAAGGCCTGTTCCATGATATGAGACCTGTTCCATGATACTGTTAAAGCCACCATGAACCTGAAACTAGATAGGTCACAGGCCCTAGGGAAAAGGGAAAAGCCTACTACTGTCATTTGGCTAAATGAATACAGCAATAAAATGACTCCTAATATTATTTTGCTATATTCATAGATAAGTGTATCTCTCAACTCTCATTAGAAAAGCTTTTTCTTTTTTTTTTCTTTTTTTTTGGTTTTTTGAGACAATGTTTCTCTGTAGCTTTGGATCCTGTCCTGGAACTAGCTCTTGTAGACCAGTCTGGCCTCGAACTCACAAAGATCCACCTACCTCTGCCTCCCGAGGGCTGGGATTAAAGGCATGCACCAACACTGCCCAGCCTAAAAAAAGCTTCTTGCAACAGACAGTAAGTGACAGAATCACACAATATTCAGAGAGTGGAAGACTTTGGAGTATTCAGCCCTAACTGGAATACCTTTATCATGTAACTCCCAAGGCTCAAGGATCTCTGAAAAATAGGGCAGAAAGATTGTAAGAGGCAGAAGTGATTAGATAATTGCAAGAGAACTACATTTTCTAGTTGCAACAGAATAAATACAAATATGAATTCACAGAGATTGTGATAGCATACAAAACCTGCACAAGCTCAAGCCAGACAAAAATCCCAGTATGGAGGATGGGAGGTAAGCACACAGTCCGTAGCCAGGAGCCTATTCACAACTGATAGCTGCTAGGAGACAGATAACCATTTTCTTCAATGGAATGGCACAGAGCATGACAACCACATGCCCAGACAGGACCATGCTCAGACACAGCTTATCAACACAAATTCATGTGTGTAAGTTTTTGTTGTATGTATATTTTATTGTTGTTTTGTTTGATTTGGTTTGGGGTACACTTTTTTAAGAAAGAGAAGGAGCATGAATTTGAATGGGTGGGTAGGGGAATCTGGGTGAAGTTAGTGATGAGAATAATATGATCAAAATATAATAAATCAAATTCTCAGAGAATTAATAAAAAAGAAAAAAAGAAGCAGTCGTAAAAAGTGACTTTTCTGTTTATTAAAATTTTATCGCACTATGGAAACAGAGACTTTGATTTCAGAAATTAGTTCTATTGATGACTAGCCTGGTGTCCTTGTGAAGCCGCATACTCTCTTCATATCTCTCTGTATGTCCTGTAACCCAGGGATGACAGAACTCTGTAAGCAGTGATGCACAGTGACAACCACACAGTAGTGCTGTTAGGAGAAAAGATACACATGAAGAAAGAGCAGTGTCAGGAAACAGGCTAGGGAAACGTGGACTATCTTGAGGAAGATTGAGTTGGACACGCGCAGATGCTGCTGGGACTGTTTCATTCCAGGAAACCCACTGTAGACTGAAAATCTCTTACATCACAAATGATTATAGGAGCCAGGTGTGTTGGCACACATCTACAATCCTAGTCTTGGGAGTAGAATTGAGGATCAGGAGTTCAAGGTTATTCTCCATACCTAGCAAGTTTGAGGCTAGTGTGGGCTATATGACACTAGATCAAACAAATAAAGAAACAGAATGCCACCTGCACACATTTCCCACATACACCAGACGTCATAGCTCAGACTCAGAGTGTCTGTGGTCCATTCTCATGATCTTAAGGCAGACTGCAGTCTGGGGTTTCCCAGTATTGCCTAACATTAAGACTAATATATTACTGACCTGGGGGAAGATCCTAATTCAGAATTTGAGGTACTGTCTCATGATTATAAGATGAACCATTAGATATTTGTCCAGTCTTGTCTCACCACTCCAAACCAGACTGAGGGCTAGTAGCATGGTGAGCATCTGTCTGCTTATTGGAAACATTTGATTGAGTAGACACAAGATGGGCAGTGAGACTGTACATTTCTTACAAGTTCTAATGCAGGTGATCTATGGACCACATGAAGATAGTGGTGATCCAGATCCCCACTGCTCACAGCGGTGGCCACCAGCCACATGTGGCCAAGGATCACTTAAAATAAGTAAGAATTAAATGTACTGTGGGGACTGACAGGATGGCTCCAAAGTTAAAAGTGCTTGCCATGCAAGTCTTACAGCATGAGATTGATCCCTGAAGCCCATGTAAGAAACCAAGTGTGTTGGACATACCTGAAATCCCAGTATTCATGTAGGAAATAGGAGGCAGAGAAAGGAGAATACAGAAGCTAGCAATATAGCTATCCTGGAGTACACAGTATACAGAAACAAGAGAAATCGTGTGCCCACATTCATTCTCTCTCTCTCTCTCTCTCTCTCTCTCTCTCTCTCTCTCTCTCTCTGTCTTTCTCTCTGTCTCTGTCTCTCTCTTACACAAACACATACACACGTACAATTAATTTACTTAAAGTGTGCTATTTTTTGGACTTCAAAAACTCTAAAAAGAGGAAATAGCTAATTACTGTTGTTCATACTGGCTATATGTTGAAATTGGAATACTTTGGATATGCTATGTAAAATATTATAATTTTAATATTACTACTAAGAGGAATGAATTGTTAAAAATATTTTAACCTAATCCTTTTAACTTCTCTTCAATATACTTAGAGTATTAATTTAAATTAGAAAAAATTTAAATTACACACATATAGCTCTAATTGTGCTTCTAGTAGACAGTATTGCACAAAGGTAGGTTTTCCCAGAACACAGCTCTCCTAAAAGACTCACTCAGGGGTAGGCTCCTGCAGAAAAGTAGGGATGGAGAAACTTGAGTAAGAGTAAGGGTCCTACCATCTTTCAAACAATTTCCTTTCCATTTCTTATTTCAGCAGTGTTGTATACATAAGCTGCAAAAATAGATCTGGAAGGTAGGGCGAGAGCATGAGAATGAAATCACCCATGAAATGACTCTCCTGTAGCAGCCGCTATTCACATTCTGGTTTGTATTTAACCACTTGAGTCAGGGCTGGTGTTTGCTTGCTGGCACTGCGGGAGATGAGCCACCAAGCTTTGCCCAGCCTAAGCCAGAACTTCACTGTCGAGCTATACTTCCAGCCACTAATATAGTTCTAAATCCATCTCTTCAATATGTCGACTCTGGAAACCACCCTCCCTTTCTCTTCCCCCAACTAGCTGCTACATTTGACCTTCTTATCTTATTTCTCTTCATCTTCTAGGTTTACAAAGTTTTCTCAAAATTAATGTCATAAACACATTTTTAATGTTATGTCCTTAACAAATATACACCTTTAAAAATTGTTTTATGTTTTTTAGTCATTGCACTAGAGTTCACAGAATGATTTACAAGTAAGTAGGCCAGGTCAATTTTCAAAGTAGTGTACCATCCTTAAAGCATCCTTCCCTCCTCCCTCCTGTCCTTACAAAATTACTATAATTCACTTCATTCGTTCACTTCATTCAATCACCAAATACCTCATTACACTTATTATTTATATGAACTATTATCTACAAACATACTTCAAACTAGATAATGCAGTGTTCTATATTTCTATTATTTATTGCTTCTGTAAATAATCTTTCCGTTCTTTCCCTATTTAGTCTCTGTTTCCCATTCTGTACCATTTTTCTTGCTCTGAAGACCCTACTTCAGCAGATTTTAGGTCTTTAGATACCAAATTCTGTTTGTGACTTCTTTTTATGTTCTTTTATCTTTGTATTATTATTGCCGATACTGCCTTTTGCTCAGAATGAAGCATTGGCTTATTGTTCAAACCTAGGTTTTCTTGTTTTTTGTTTTGTTTTATTTTTTGTTGGATTTATTAGGCAGACAGGAGATGCTGAATAAATAAAGAATATATTTAGAGCAAATCTTCATTCATTCTATTTTCTGTTCTTCCTATACCCTCTTAGGTTATGATTTATAAATTTAATTTTTCTCAATTCTCAGTGAGCAGAGCTTAGCCTATATTTCATGGGATAAGTATGTTGTACTTTTGACATTTATAGCTTTTAGTGAGCTTAATTTCCTTTTTGATAAAAAGAACTAGTAGAGGAATTTTAAATCTAAGCAGCTAGTTATATTTGTTCCTATCCTAATTAGTTCTATCATATTTAGTTTAATGAACATTTTTGTGACTATAACTATATAGTTAAGTTTTGTCAGACATTTTACCAGAACACAAGTGGGATGCATTTTCAGGATAGAGTATCATATGTATGTACAAACACACATAATAGGTCGATTCCACTATTTTATATGTGTAAATATAATTCACATATCATAAATATAAATATATAATATTAGTTTATTGTGTATTTATGGTTTTGAGTGAGCATGCATGTGGAAGTTAAAGGACCCATGCGGGGATCAATTCTGTTTTCTCACTATGGGTTCTGGGGATTGCACTCAGGATGTCCATCAGACTTGGTGGCAAACAACTTCACCCTTTAACCCATGGTGCTATCCAAATCCAATAATGATATTGTTAATTTGCTTCATTTTCTTCTTTTGTTTTTTTTATTCAAAAACTAAGAAAAGCTATGAAAATTTTGAAATTTTATTTCTTATTTTATCCCTAAAATTCACATGAGTCTGTCATTTTGCTGTAGGTATTTTAGTATTGTATGATTTGGTATAAAAATGTTGAAAGTCATCATAATTCCAGTCTTGCTTTTACCCATGTAATTATCTTACTCTTGAGATTAGGGGGGTTGTATTCTGTTCATATTTACCTTGTTTTTCTCTTTATATTATGATATTCACATTCCTTTTACTTGGTTTTGTTTTGTTTTGTATGTTTTCCATTCATATTGTTCCATGAAAAGTTATGTAGAACTGTAGACAGGCAGACCTACAGCAGATGCACAGTGATTTCATAAATCTGGTAGTATCAGAGTCACAATCAATTAAGAGTTAGAGTTGTCGGGGGGGGGAGATGACTACGAGGGCAAAGGTGCCAAGCATGACAGTCTGAGCTCAATTTCCAGAACCCACATGGTGGAAAGAAAGAATTAACTCCACAGTCCTATGGCTGACCTCTACATGGGCTCCAAGCACACATGCACGCACACAATAAATGTAAACAAAAGGTTAAGACTAGCAGAATAAGAATAATTCTGGGGAAGCTCATTGAAATGCAACAGAAATGTTATTCATACTAATTAAGATACGTCTGGAAATTTGAAAGAGAGTGGCACTATTAGGAAGTGTGACTTTGTTGGATTGATGTGGTCTTGTCAGAGGAAATGTGTCACTGTGGAGGCGGGCTTTGGGGTCTCATATACACTCAGGATACCACCCAGTGTCTCAAACCACTTTCTATTGCCTGCAAGATATAGGCCTCTCCAGCACCATGTCTGCCTGCAAGCCTTCGTGTCCCACCATGATGGTAATGGACTGAACCTCTGAACTGTAAGCAAGCCACGACAATTAAATGTTTTCCTTTATAAGAATTATCGTGATCATGGTGCATCTTCGCAGCAAGAGAAACCTTAACTAAGACAGTCAGCTATCACCTAGAGTCTAGAGTTGGAAATATTTGCCAAGCAGAGTCTATTCAGAAGATTAGAGAGTCAGGACGCTCTCACCAAGACAGTGGAAGGAACCTATGCACAACATTGTCTGGCAAACTTCCTATCCACTGGCAATGGCACAGCTATTCAGTTCTCTTGATTTGTTGGCAGAGCACCTTGTAAAAGTTGTATCTTCTGTCATGAAAGTATGAGTAGCAAAGACCTTGACTGCTTCCGCTGCACTGCTCAGTAGCTAAACCATCTTGTGGCTGGGTTTTGTTTGTTGGAATTTTATGTAAGTGTAGTATTCTTCTCATGTTTGATGTACAGCCACAGGCAGTGTCTTATTTTATCTTTCTTTTGCATAAGATTTTAAATCTATAAAAAGCAAACACATAAAAGGTGAAATATATGTGCAGTCACCTGGCAGAAAACTAGTGTAGCTGGGAACCATAAAAACAAGTAAGTTCTGTCTCCACTGTCAGACTTCTTTAAGTGAAGTATATCGTTGCATTCCAGGAACAAGAAAGAGGCATTTTCACTACAGATAATTTATTGTGATTCCCATGGTGCTTTTGATATTGCACAGCATTGTGGAAGAAATCAATCAAACCAATCAGAAAGACTGATGTGAAAGAGATTGTGTACATTAATCCCCAATTTGTTTTTAAAAGAGAAAGAAACAGTATCCATGAAGGCAGAGAACACACTCTGTTACGGATATCCCAGAATGGAATATAGATTGAGAAGTATACAGCTTTCCCTGTACCTCAGGGGCTGATAGGGAACATCAAACAATGAGTGATATCGACAGTTGCAGTGTGGATAAATGGCACACTCTACTAAGGGTGACCAAATATAAAATACAAAAGATGTTGGAGGGGAAGAAATAGAAAAGCAGCCCTCTATCCTTGCCTATTGCAAAATTGAAAGTGCATTCAAAGGTGTGAAGCCACATTAGACCAGAGTTAGAGGCAATGTTACTACGGAGGACAACTCAGGTGCCAAACAAAACTGAGAATATGTTTTATATTTCTTTTTGTTTAATTTACTGAAAATTTCATACAATATATTGTAGTAGGAGTGGCAGAGCTGCATCCCCAGCACCCCAGCCGCCTGGCTAGCTTATGCCCTGAAATAACAACACACAAACTGTATTCTTTTAAACACTGCCTGGCCCATTAGTTTCAGCCTCTTAACCCATTTCTAATAATCTATGTAGCACCATGAGGTGTGCTAACCAGGAAAGATTCAGCATGTCTGACCTGGTGGCTGGCTGCCTCAGAGAGCAGAGCTATAGCGTCTGCCCGGGAGAGGGGAGCATGGCGTCTCTGAGCTCACTTCCTCTTCCTCCCAGCATTCTGTTCTGTTTACTCCACCCACCTATGTTCTAACCAATAAAATGGGCCAAGGCAGTTTCTTTATTTTTTAACCAATGACCTTCCTCCATCAATATATTTATATATTATATGTCCCTTTTTTAATTTTTCCCAGACTCCCAATCTCCCAATCCCCATCTCCCAATCTCAGCATCCACCCAACACTCTGTTCTTTCACACTCTCTGTTTCAAAACATACATACACACACAAATAAAACAATCACAAGAGATAAAAAAAACACAAAAATTAAAATCAAAACCAACAAGCAAAAGACTAATAAGACAAAAACTGCCCCCCAAAAGCAAAATGAAATAAAAGCCCACCCCACTCCCCCAAAATGGAGTTCATTTTGGGTTGTATAACTACTCCTGCCCTGATGTGTGGTTACTAGAGGAAGTAACACTCCACTGGAGGAAACTGACTTTCCCTTACCAGTGGGTAACAACTGTAGATAGCCTCTTGGTTATGGGTGGGCATTTGTGTTCACTACCCTTTCTCTATGGAAGCAGTACCAGATAATGTTGAAAGCATGGTGAAGTAGTTATTACTTCAGATTTTTGGCTTTCCCTTTTTCATATGTATATGAAAAATTAAAACTGATATAAATAAACTACTCCTTTTAATTCCTGGAGAGGCCCCCTGTTTCCTTAAGGAAAAGCCTTTTGGGGTAATCCACTCTGATTTTGATATGTATTTTAAATCCACACTCCCATAAGATTAAGTTGAAGAATAAGACTTTGTAGATATCATAAAAGGATATTTGAGAAGATTGCTCTTTGATGGAATTTAAATGACGTAAAGACTTAGCCTGGGTAAGTTGGAATTGGACAAGTTTTCTCCCTGCCTTGCACAGTCTCCTTTTTAATTAAAGAGGCTATGAAGTTTCTATTTGTAGAACAAGATCTCCGTTGGCCTGAAATCTCTCTCCTTTCTCCTTGACAGCTAGCCATTTGTGAATTTCTATTACTCTACAAATGGCCCACAACTTCTGCTTTGCTGCTCCTCTGAGCTCAGGGCTCCCAGTCCCCCCATTACCTCTCCACAGTGGGAGGCCAGGAAAAAGAAGGAAGAGAAAGGGCAGTTTGTCAGAACAGAGCCTTCTCAGTCAAGGCCCTTGCTTTCTACCTTCCCCTCTTCCTTCCCTCCCCTCCTTATTCTTTGTATTTATTTTGCTGTTGCTGCTGTTGAGACAAGGTCTCAGGCACCCCAGACTTGAACTCCTCAGTAAGTAACCAAGGATGACTTTGAATTCATAATCCTTCTACCTCTACCTCTCAGGCACTTGGAGCTGGATGTATACTGTCACACCAGGTTTAAGCAGGGCTAAGAATTTAACCCTGCAAGATAGGCAAGCATTCTACCTACTGAGCTCCTTCCCAGCCATTTTCCTGTTCATACTATTTTCCTCTGTCCAGGATAGACATTTATTTCATTTCTTAACTCATATTACACACACACACACACACACACACACGTACACATACGCACACATACATACACATACACTCACATGCACACACACACACACACACCTTTATAGTTTCCCTTATTTCTTCACTTATTAAGTATTGCTTTATTAAACAATAAAGATTAGATTGTCTCCTGGGATACAGGAGGTATTCAATAAATATCCACCTGGGTGGGAAAATGCATTTTTGAATTCAAACAAGAAGAATGGAGTTGTTTCTTAGAGTTCTCCTATATTGCTTCATTCTATATGTTCTTTCAGTCTAGGAAAGACATTTTATAGAGCAGCATTCTCTTCTAAGAATTGTAAATACTGACACTTTTTCAAATTTAAAAAAAAAGGACATCAAATTACAAGCAAAATGCAAAGCTGATTGTGTGGAATAGTGTAAAGGGGTCTCCAACTCACACACTGAAATTCTACCTCTCCACTCACACAGTACTGCACCTTGGGAATACTCCTGTATAGAGGTGAATAGCAAATTACAGTAGGAATAAATACATTTTATGAGATACTATGACATATGTAAAGTATTCAAAATGATATCTCTTACACAGAAACTGAGTGGTAGCCAAAGATTTGGGTGTATGACTCATGAGCACTTGGTCCCATCTGGGCAGGTTAGGAAGGCTACAAAAGCTTTAGAGGCAGAGTCTTTCTGGGAGAAATGGGGTCCTATCTTGCCATGAGATCTGTCTCATATGTGATTTTAACATGTCACACTCTGCCAGACGATCCCCACCAGAGCAGAATCAATGCTTTCATTGTGAACCAAATAAACTTCTTTTCTTCACAAGTTACCCGATCTCAGTTACTTCTTTATAGTAAAAGAAAATGGGTTCCTAGGATAGCGCTTATTTCTGCCAGTCAGTTTTGAGACTCCATAGTCATAAAACTACCACCAGGACTAGGGTATAGAACAATGCACATGCAATCTCCAGATCCCCTAATACGATCTTTTGTGTTCATAATGCACCTAACTGCTAACGTTTGACAACTGCCTATCTACGTCTGAGTGTTACATATTCCACAGAGTCATAAAGACAAAACTGCATAATATAAACCCTTTTATTCTGGCATTCCTCAGATGCATAATTTATCTGCAATTTATTCATTGTGCTTCATGTGACAGTTTAATCCTGTCCCTGCAAACAAACAACAGGTGCCTGTTTATCAGAGCTCAGGTGCCAGAGCACTGAGTCTCCTTCCTGTGTAATTCTGATGCAAGCTTAGCTCAGTTATAACTTCCAGACACACAATGAGAAGTTCTTCTCTACCCACAATATCTCTCCATCCAGTCCCCAAGGGCTCCCTTCCCTGTTCTGTTTTTTTATGATTTGATTCACTTTGAAGGAAAACTGAGAGGAAAAAGAAAATAATGCAAATGGAGATATCCACATATATGCTCTACGATCCTAAGGACCCTGCTTTCTGGTCTCTCTATTAAGACTAGGCACATTTCCAACTTTTTAGACTGCTTCTGCTAGGATTTGCTAAAGGCCGGGGATGGAGAGGGTAGGATTTCCCTCCAGTCTCCATCTCACAGACTCTTTCTTCCTGGTCCTCTGAAGAGAAAACAAAGTATGTTTCTCTTAAGGTTTTCTTCTGCCTGTTCTTGGCATGTCTGGGATTTTGGATGTCCAGGAGTCTATGTTGAAAACTTAAAAAAAAAAATAAGAAAGAAAGAAAATATCAATACACCCAGAACATCCTGCTTGCATATTCTGTTTATTACTTTTCCAGATTCACCCATTATTATTTACTCTTTTGAGTGCTCAATTGACCCTTCCCATTTCACCTGTAATCTCTAGGAGGTAAATGGTGGTTATACGTTTTAATAACTAAAACTGGAACCAAACTAAAGGACATGGAACCTTCCTTTTGATTGACACTCTCACTTCTTTCTCTGATTCTCTTCGGTATGCTTATGTGCTTGTATGCTTCCTTGGTCTTCGTATCATACTTCATATATTGTTCTAATAAGTTTGAGATTTAAATGAACTCTTCTCCAGTTTCCCTCAATCAGCTATATTTGTCTTTTCATATAAATGACATAGAAAGTGGGGTGGGGGCGTGGAATTGTTACCTAAAAATGCCACTTATAGTAAAGTCAAGAATATCATAATGCCAATTTACATCCTATGTCTAGGAATCTTCTCTTTCTTTTAAAGCTTCCTCTCCTGGGCACACTTTTTTTGTTATTGGTTCACTTTAATAAAAGCAAACATGTGGCCTGGTTTTATGTGGATAAAATTTTATGTGGATGAGGTGAGAGTCTGGCAGGGAACCACATGCTTTCAACACAACTAGTGAAAGAGATTAATTTTCCCACACTCACTCAAATGGACAAGATTTATGTCTTGCTCAATGAATGAAACTTAAGACCTCTCAGCAGAGCCATGCAAATTAATGCCAATGATGGACAGGGGTGGGGGAGATGAAGAAGAAGGAGAAAAGAAATGGAAAGGGTGAGGAGAGAGGGAGAAAGGAGAAGAAAATGGCTGAGAACCAGGAGGGGCATGGTAAGGGAAAAGAAACGGGGGTTGGAGACGAGAGGAGAAAGGAAAATGGAGGTGGGAGGGAGGAAAATGAGAGTAGGGAAAGTAAAGGGAGGAGGAGGGAGAGAGAAGCATTATTTTCAGTGGACTCAAGCTTATATCCATTTTGAGGCAATTGTCCTCCCAGGATATGTTGATTACTGCAGTTCCTAATGCTACATTTCCTTTGCAACAAGGCATGTCAGTTAAGGAACTCATGAGTCCGCACTGAATACTTACTGTATAGTAGGATTCTGCAGGTACTGAGGGGTCTCCAAAGATGGATTAGAGGAGTCCCTGTCTTCTAAGTGGAGAGGTCACACATGCACAATTTACAGGGCTCTTTGTCAGACCATGCTGAACGTTGTGTTTTATGCAAGCACCAACAGCTTTCTCTGGGAACTGGCGTGATTCGCCCTTGTAGGATCGTGAGGGAATGCTTTTGGACAGCTTGTGTTTCAGGAGAAGTTTAAGGGTTCATTAGTTTGAAGACAAGAGGAGAAGGCAAGGGAGAAGTGTCATTCAAAGAAGTTTCCTGAGCAAAACTGGAAGCTTGAACATGTGTGGTAAGCTTGGGGAGTTGAAAATATCCTGAAGTAGTGTATGTGTGTGTGGTGAAACCCATTTTTGCTTTCATTGTCTCGAACTGAATGTTATTATTTTGGGACATTGTGTGGCGGGCAATGATAGGATCGATGAAGCTATAGAAACTTGTTTCTAGGCCAATGTGCTATTGCTGGTGTGCCTTGAAAACAGTGAGCTTGTTACCTCTTGATGCCTCAGTTCTCATGACTCTTCTGTACAAGTGCACTTACTGTTTTATGTTTCTGCACTCACCCCAATATCCTCCCTCAAGAAAGAGTCCTTCCCCCCGCATGCCCCAGATATTGAGAGAATAGCAAGTAGCTTCTTAAGAGAAGGCACTGTTTTCTTCTCTCTATGTTGTACCATCATGCCTATGAGAATACGTACTTCCGTGACATGCAGAAAGAAGAGGGTGTTAATTGGAAATGTGCCACTGAAAACTGAGAGAACTCAGTTGATACAAGGCATCTAGTATCCGGTATGAATCCTTATAATAACATTCGCACATGCTTTTCAATTTGTATAAAATCATTAAGAAATAAAAATCTAGGTTCTACTTTAATTAGCTTACAAAAGAGTCAAGCTGGGCTATTTTCATCTATTCTGCAGAAATCTTTATAGACACAGTTAAAAACTGCTTGGGGGGAAAATAATCATGTCTTGTGCAATGTGGATTTGTTTATTTAAGAGTTTATTACTTCAAGGACAGATTAAAGCAACCTGGACCATGGCTGAATACAGAAAACTGGGATTTGGAGAGATAAAGTTCCCTTTAGACTTAATTCTACCTCTTAATATAACAGCATGAGCAGTTTCCCCTACCTCCATTCTTGAGATCTGAAAGAGTTCAGCAGAGGTTTAGGGGGCCCCTGTGACATGTGTGCTTCCCTAAAAACTGTTGGTTTGCTTTCCTCTGCTTTTGGTGCAGATCTTAAAAAGAAAAACATCCTCTGCTTTTTTACAGGTCTAATTTTTTTAAAGGTTTTTGCTGATCCAGAAAAAACTAAACATCTCCCATCACAACTGAAAATATTATTTTGATGTCTCCTTAATTGTTTCCCTGAGGGCCCGTACGGTGCTGATGTGGCAAAGTTTAACATTTGGTGCACCCACTTCTACTTCCTGATTTTATTGATAGGAGCAGTGATGCCATGTGTATGACTGTATGGTTCTCTTTGGCAACATGAGAATAAAAAGCAGAAATATTTGGCAACTAAAACATGTATTCACTCAACCAAACACTACACACAAGAGCTAATGAATGAACTTGATCTATGAGAACACAAGTACAATGTTGAATGAAATACCAGAATGTGCACAGCTGACTTGTATGTGAAGAATGTGCCATATGCATGGACTGTGCCAATGTGTAGAACAGCCACAAATAACGCCTAGGATAGACACCTACCTTGTGAATATATGAAGACATTGACAGTTAGCCATAAACACCAAATGCAGAATAATTCATTCTGAGTAAGTAGAAAAATAAGGATCAAGGAAATAAAGACAAAGAACTTTAAAAACAATGGTGAAGTTTCATATATCTATAAAAACTATGAGAAGTACTCAAAAATATTAAAATTTGATAAAAGTAGGAAATGAGTGTATAGATAATTATAATAGTCTTTGTAATCTATAAAATATTTCTTGATTCTAAAAGTTATTAGGTGGGAAGTCTCAGAAATATCTCTACAGCATCGTTTGTAAATATAAATTAGTCCAAAAAAGGGAGCATTTAGTGATTTAGGTCTGGCATCAGGTTAGAATTAGACCTTATAGGAAATGACCTCAAGCCCAGAAAAAGAGGCTCAGTGGAAAAACTATTCATTCAGATCAGATTGCGTCTCACAGATGAGGCTTATAATTTTCACCCAAATTTGAAAGAAGGACATTAGCAAAGGAAAGAGAAGAAGGCATGCCTAAAGACTGCAGCACGTGCCGCTGTGTTTGAGGAGCAGGAAGTGTGGATAACACAACTGTGATCTGAACTGAGGGAATAGGGAAAAAACTGTATTGGAACCTGGTTTTCCTAGAAGTATCTAGAAGCCATGCTGGTGAGTTCACACCCTCAGGGTGGAAATTACAAGGGTCTCCATGAGGGATGAGCATCAAACCTTTTCAGCAGTGTAGAGAATGTTTGTGGGGAGGGGTATCCATGAAAGAACCAGCTTGGTGGTGAGGAGGTACCAAAGTTCAAAGCAAAAAAAATGACTCTGAGGACAGCAAGATTTAAGAGGCGTAAGACAAACTTTTTTTCAACACTTTTCTTTTCTTGCTTCCCTTCCCTTCTTTCTTTCTCTTTATTCTTTTCAAGAACAAGACCCCCCCCCCCCAAAGCTTTCAGTTCCCTCATGAGACCCATCAAATACTCCACCCACGAGCTAGGCTATTTTTAAAAATGACATGCAGTGTATTCTATAGAGAGGTCATCAGTAATAGGGCCTCCAACTTCTTATCTCTTTTGTTAATCTTGACGGGCAGGAATGAAGCATACATTATCTTTTACACAGACTCCCTGGAAGGTACAGACACTCTTTCCTGTAGTGTTGTAATGGGGTCTCTATAGAAAGAAACCTCGTTCGGCAACCAGCAACCTCTTTTCATCCCTTCTCACAGGAGCAGCTCGTGCTTGCCACAGGCACCGGGGCTTCTAATGTAATGATTTTGAATAACGCTGTGGCACAGTATTGTACTCATCTTCTGTAGTCTCTCTTCTGCAATTTTAATGACCTTCCTAGCCCTCAGAGAAGGGGGATGAACGTGTCTAATCAGGACATTTTTCCAGCTGGTCATTCTCTGATTGAACCAGTGCCAGATCCTGCAAGCCATCTGAATGCTGGATTGGAGTCAGGCTATCTGGGATTTTTTTTTAACTCTCTCTGGGACCTAAAGCCTTAGATTCTTATCTGTGAAGCAAGGGGCATTATCTGGAAATCCTCTAAGCTCATTCAAATCCTCCGCTTTTGTGACTCTGTGACTCCCTGGGGTCTGAAGATGAACCGTTATCATTTGTCCATATTTTATGACCATCTGTTGAGTGCACAGAAGCGGATGCCTCAAGTACTTGGAGATGACGCTTAGAGAAAGATGGTTGGCCTGAGATAGTCTCCCAAGAGAGACACAGAGGGAAGAAAAAATCTCTGAACTTCAACTTGCTTTATTCGATTTTACTAGAAGCTGTAAGAATGCAGGAAAGGGCGCTGGAACTTGAACCCAAACTCAAGATAACCCACCAGCTTTATCAGCAGAGCTGGGACACGTTAGTTCAACATCGCTCATCTTGGAGCCTGAGTCTTTCTCTGTCCAGTGGAATCAATGTTGTCACTCGGAGTTTAAAGGGGGCAGGTAAGACTGGATCTGTAAACAAATAGGATGGAAGTTCTAAGCCCATGTAATCCCTACTGCTATTAAAATCAGTTGAGGGGCTGGAGAGATGACTCAGTGGTTAAGTTGCTCTTCCAGAGATACTAAATTCAATTCCCAGCAACCACATGGTGGCTCACAACTATCTGTAATCTGATGCCCTCTTCTGGCCTGCAAGGATACATGCAGGCAGAACACTGTAAAAGATTTAAATAAATAAATAAATAAATAAATAAATAAATAAATAAATAAATAAATAAATCTTTTTTAAAATAATCAGTTGAGCTTCGTAATTCAAACGCTTTTAGAGTGTAGACCAGGTGCCAGGTACCATGGCCAACACTTGGGTTTCAGGGGGGCTGTAGTCTGGAATACTCAGATGAAATTTCTTTTAGATGATTCCCCCAGAACTAGTTGATATAGACATGCTCCATCAACCTTGAGTTAAGATCCCATACCAGATGAGTCCCAGTTTCTGCTTTTCTGCAAATTTATGTCCATCTTTGTTTAGGGGTAGAAGAAAGCCAAAAATGGCGAGAGTCCCAGAGCACAGCCATGCATCTTCACATTCTGGGTCTGCTGTTATTCTCACTCTGCCAACAAGCCCTGCATGAGTCACTTTGACGTTTTATTTCTCTCTAAAAGTAAAGGAAGGTCTGTAGTAGATATATTCCTAGCACCTTCTTGAGATGAACTTGTAAGCGTTTACCATATGTTATACATTGAATTGTGCCCCTCTCCCAAATTTTAAGTAATTTTAAGTAATTCACATGTGGAAATCCCAACTCTCTAAGACTTTAAAGAAAATGGTCTTATTTGGAAATAGTGTGATTGCAGATATAAGTAGGTATGCTGAAATAAAGTTATTCAAGAGTCAGATGGATTTCTAATCCAATGCCTATTGACTTTATAGAAGAGAAATTTTGCATTGAGAAATGCATACAGGAAGAGTGCCATGTGGGTGAGAGCAGAGTGGAGTGGGGAAGGTGGACGGAGAGAATATAAGGAATATCAGCAATTGCAGGCAAACCACCAGAAGCTGAGCAATAGAGTGGAACAGGTTCTCCTTCATCCCTAGAGAAAACCAATCTAGTTTGATACCTTGTTTTCAGCCAGCTTCTGGGACAGTGGAGAGTAAATTATATTTGTTTTAGTTTCCTGTTCTGTGGTAGTTGTTCTAGCAGTCCAAAAAGAAAAACGAAAAAAACAAAAAAAAAAAAAAGCAACCCTAGGATATAGACCATCACTATCAGAGGGAAAAGAAAAATGTAGCTCAAGTAAAAAAAATTAAAAAAAAAAACAATCTTTTGTTTCTCTATTTGTGCAAGCAATCCATTATGATTTCACCAGAAAGCAGAGCTCCATTTTAATGGCATTAGCAATTAATTCCCTCTTTTTCCAAAAGACTGTCTGAATAGCACAATGTTTTGACTTACAGCTTGCGAAACTTAACACTTCATGAAAAACTTCTTACTCATGTGCTATATATAGCCAGAGATGAGCACAGCCTTTGCAAAAGAAGCCACTTGCATGTGGAAGTCACTGTGTTTACAGACTCCCTCCTGGATTCAAGAGTCAGCACTTTCTTACCACGTATGTCTCCTTCATTCTGAGGCTGCCTCAGCAGGTTTTGAGAAGCTGCCTTGAAGACCAGGTTGTCTGTAGAACAGCAGTGACTCTGAGGACCCAGACTCTGTGTATATCACTTATTACAGAGAAAGAAACCCCAGGCAGGAGAAAAGCAATCTGGGTTATCTGAAAGTTAAGTACAGGGCATGTTTAATTGGTGACAGACAATTCATTGAGAGGCCATCATCCAAATTTTTGAAATGAAAGGCAGACAAATAAATATAAAAATAATTCACATGTGTTTCTGATTTAAACAAATAATTTTGCTTTCAATTAGTGATTCTGCAATAAGAGATATTGTTACTAAAGAAACGACAATTATTATTATCTGATCTGGGCAACTAAGCCCTAGAAGTTATACGTTAATTAGCTAATAGGAAAAACCTATGCAAATTACCAAGTCAAGAAACAAGGCTTTGGTTGGTTTTCTCATGTTCTGAGCAGAGACAAAGGGAATGAGCCAAATCTTTGCTATGTTGGGCAATTTTTTATTTTCTTTTTGGGAGGTGGGGAAGCCCTTAAGGAGAAATCAGATGGGGAAAAAAAGTCTCTAAACTCAAAGTTAGAACACAAAGGTGAACTAATGAGGTCTTTCCTATGCCTGTCTCCACTTCTGAGGAGGCTGTTATTACAGGAATCTTAGGGGGGCAAAATATGATCATCTAAGAGGGTCTGGCGCTAACATACTCCTTGTGATGTGAAAATGATCAGAACTCTATATTGGATAAGATCCATCTAAATTAGCCTCAGACTCAATAAAATCAGATGAAAGATGATAGAGCTTGCCCCCTAAGTGAGTGTTCTAGTTTGCTTTCAATTGGTGTGAAAAACAGAATGACCAAAAGCAATTCGGTGAGGAAAGGGTCTATTTTACCCTATAGCTTATAGTCCATCACAGAGGGAAATCAGGAAAGAAGCTCAAAGCAGGAACCAAAGTGACGGGGCTATGAAGGAATGCTGCTGTTTTCACGTGGCTTGTTGTTTCCTGAACAGTCTAAGGTATTGGCTAGTATTTTGTATCTTTCAAAAGGTAGCAACATGTGTATGCAGTTTCTGAATGAACGTTCATACAGGGGAACTAAATACCGTCATTTCTCCTTCACTGATTGCATCACACTGCCCAGATTTTTGCAGCCACTGCCTTTAAGAAATCCATTATTACGTGACAGATAGCACAGCGGCAACAAAGCTCTCTTAGTCCAGTGACCAACTTCACAGACCAAGATCAACCCAAAGCCACTACACAGAACATCAGCCTGAGTTCACGTCTCCATAGACCCTATCCAGTGCCTGCTTCCCAAATTATCCTCCCCTCTTGCTTTATAATGTGCTGGAGACCAAGGGCCTTAATGAGGAGTTCGGTTTTAGCACCCACACCAAGGGAACATTCGCTGGATACAGACTCGTGAGCACATTTAAATGCAGACAGCCAGTCTTAGAATCTCACCCTCAGATTGCTACATGGAACCACTAACAAAGGACTCCAAAGTGTAGCAATTGCAAGCATATGGGCAGATATTCAAACCCTATCTTTTTCTGGCAGGTATCCACAGCCTCATTGAAGGCAGGGACAGAGTTAAAATTAATTCATGAATGGGCTTGAAAATAGGAGAGGAGATGAGACCATAATTAAAGGTTTTGTTAATTCTTCACAGCTGTGGACTTCAGTGTGAGTTGGTTTTAGGTATATTTAGCTGGAAAGACGTATTTTTAGACACAATGCCATGCATGCCTTTGAATCACACAAGTTACATAAGGGTTTGAGGATGAGGAAAAAAAAAACATCCAAAGTGTGTCTTAATTGGAAAACAACTAAGAAATGCTATTAAATTGAATATTTAATATGAATTAATTAAGCAATAATTTTATTAAAAAATAAACTATAGCAGTTACAGTAATCCTAGCTAAATATGGGCAGAAGAAGAAGCATTCTGCCCTGGTTATGTATATTAAGATATAAGAGCTACTTTCACAGGTTGATGAAGTTCCGTGGTAGAATAACGGTATTGGGTTTTTCCATGTATACTAACAATTTAGTTTCTTTTTTGCCAATTATAAAGCATCTGCTACTTATGTATTTTTAAAAACTCCTATTTTTATCTCTCAATGTATCCTGGAAATCTTTCAGAATTGTGATACTGATCTTTCTCTTTTTTAACAAATTCAGATTAACCATACAGTTTCCGTGTTTTCCAAAATAAAGATAATATCAACAATGTAGGCAAATCCTCTGTGGCTCTATCGTAAGTAATAAATTACATTGGTTGGGGCCTACTCAGGAAAGTAGAAACAATGCAATTACTTCAACTGAGATAATTTAATATAAAATAATTGTTTAACCAGACTCAGAAAGGCAATGGATAAAAATAAAACAACTCTCCCAATACGGCAGAAAAATTACACTGGTGTGACATGAGAGTAGCAATGAGCACAAACAGCTCCCCAAAGAAAGGAAAAGCAACACGGAGGGCTCCAGCTTGGACAAGACACCGGAGGGTGCCTGGTTCTGGTGTCTCCACATGGGGCTAGTTTGGGGAGTGTGGGGAGGAGCATTTGCAAAATGGAACCAAGAGCTGCTCCTGCTAGCCAGGATTCGGGTGATACCCACAGAAGCAGGAAGCAGATGGGCAGGAGCTGGTCCTTCACCAGAGCATCAGCTCCTGGAATGCTTTTATATTTTCCTGTAGGCAAAGTGTGTGGTTGGAGCCCAAGGAGGCAAGCTGGCAAATCAGCGGTGCTGGTGTCAAAGCCCCGTGCCAGCATCTGAGGCAGGGTGCCGAGTTGCAAACTGAAACAGAGAACTCCACTGTGGGGGTAGTTTCCTTGCTAAGTTCATACAGTAAAAGAAATTCCCAAACCCACATGCAGGGGTAGCTCAGCTTCCGGTATCCTTTTTCCTTGAAGATCTAAAGGACAATTACCTGTGGCAACAAACATCGGCTTGAAGGTGACCCTGCTTATGCTCAACCAGGGTCGCCAGTGGTGAATCGAGGTGTATGTGAAGGTCTAAGGCTTTCTATCCCTGCCCTCTACCCTAATTTCCTAAGCACTCCTAAGGAAGACCTCTGGAATGTTTCACCCTCCCCTAAGAACAGAACCAACCTTAGAAGTGGTCATGGTCTCAAGTGGATTGGCAAACATTTTTTTTTTTTTTTTTTTGGTTTTTCGAGACAGGGTTTCTCTGTGGTTTTGGAGCCTGTCCTGGAACTAGCTCTTGTAGACCAGGCTGGTCTCGAACTCACAGAGATCCACCTGCCTCTGCCTCCCAAGTGCTGGGATTAAAGGCGTGCGCCACCACCGCCCGGCTATGGCAAACATTTTAAAGTTCTCAGAGAGGCGAACTCTTGCTTGCTGAAGCCCCCTGGGACTACCAAATGTGCCCAGTACACTGAGGTCCTCAGCAAATGGCATTGCTGAGAGACGCCTGAGCAAAAGTACAAGAAGTCTCCAGTGCCAAAGAGCTGATGCCTTCATCTATGCGCTGCAAAGAAAGCCCTGCACTGTTTAAAGCTTGTTGCACTCAATTGTACCCTCCTTCCGAAAGGACTCCTGCCTCACATTAAGAATTCAGACTATAATGTCATATTAAGTGAAGTTAAACATCTGCCTGTTTGCTGGGAGAATAATTTCCCTGAGTATAATGTGCCTTTACAATTGAGTAGGAATATTTACACAGCACTAATCTAGTCTGCAAAGAGACCCACAAGGTCATGTCTACACTGGCGGGGAGCATATGCTCTGTTTGCAGACCACAGGTAGGTGAGCTTCAGTCGGATTTTATGAGACTCTCCCACTCATTGTTTGGAAACAGTTTGGGCTGTTTTCAGTCTTTTATCAGTATGCAAAGAAATGTGGCTCAAACAGTCTAGGTAAAAGTCTTATTTATTTTCCCCCCACATAAGATGTATCTCAAAGTTAAGATTTTTTTTTATTAAAAATAAGCCTAGAGGCCTCTATGAAATGAGGTGAAGGCTATATACAAAATGCTTAACTACATTCTAAAGGAAAAATAAAGAAATGTCATTTTGACACAATAAAACCATTAATCATTGTCACTTTCATACTGTTTTTATTTCAGCTTATCAATCTTTTACTTCCTTTTCTCTTTCATTTTCTTGTGTATATGTGTGAAGTACCCATGCGTTGTATATGCATATCGGCCTATATGTTGGTAGATATTTGAACACATGTGGTGGGGGGCGGTCCAAATTTGGTGTCAGGAATCTTCCTTGGTTGCTCTTCCACTTTGTTATTGGGGAAGGGCGTCTCGATGAAACCCAGATCGCACCACTTCAACAGGTAGTCTACACAGTCAGCTTGCTCTGTCTTCCAGTCTGGAATTACCAGGTTGACTACCACACCCATTTAGCATTTTATGGAGATTCTGGAGATTTGAAATCAGGTCTCCTTGCTTGCCTGACAAGCACTTTAAACAAATGAGCTATCACCCCAGCTCTCAATTGGTTTTCCTTTCAGCAAACACAGCTCAATTGTTTTTGATGGGAAGGAAGTATAGGAGAGCAATTGTAAGTAAACAGGAATGATGGAGGCCATCTGCGCTGTAGTGCTGTTCACTCGGTTTTGTTTCCAGGCACTTGGAAATTATGGGTTCCTCATTCGTTCATCAGACAATCGATGTGCCGCCTTTGTCAAACTGAGTTATGAAGAATACTAAGACGTCAAAAACATGATTAGTGCAAGACATATCCTAATTCACGGCATATGGCAGACACTGGGCCCAGCAATGAAGGTACCGTATACTAAGAAGGTAGCAAAATAAGGCAGAAAGGGGCAGTGAGGAACATTCTCCAAGGTAGCAGTACCGGTTTGTGGCCTTGAGAATGGCCGAGACTCGAGTGAGCAGACACACTAGGCAAAGAGCATGGGTGTGGACAAGAGGAAGTCTCAGAACACACTGGACATAGCTGGCCCCTCCTTCATCTGGAGAGTAGTAGGAGAGACGCCCCAGGAGTAGACCGCTGCCAGACGGGGGCAGGGCCTGGAGAGCCAGACCAATGGCAGTGAGGAGCCACTGGAAGGTCTCAGTCCCTAGAGATGCTGAAAGTATCAGATCCAGTAGGTGGGCGCAGTGGGAACTGATGCCAGGAAAGGGAAGTGGAAACCATGGGCTGTAAGAACTCTGAGTGGATGATTTCTTTAGACTCAACAGAAGGTTAAAAGGTCCACTTACGGAATGGGAAGCCTGACGAGACTGCACTCTGTAGCTGTCAGCCCTGAGTGCTGTCTCTCCTGTCCTCTGGGCACTTGCGTCAAGATGTATGTCTTTGTCTGGAGTTCTGTGTCCGCTGGCCTCGAGATCAGAGTTGGTGATCTGTTAGTTTGTCGCACCATATACTATTCATGTGTTTATTTATTTACTCTTCTCCGGTATGTTACATCCCAACCACAATTTCACCTTCTTTCTCTCCTCCCTGTCCATCCCCACCAGATTCTCTCCGCCTCCATTTCCCTTCAGAAAAAGGCACGCCTCACAAGGATATCAACCAAATATGGCATATCAACTTGCAATAAGACTAGGCACTTCCCCTCATATTAAGGATGGATGAGGCCGCTCAGTAGGAGGAAAAGGGTCCTAGAAGCAGGCAAAAGTGTCAGAAGCAGTCCCACTTTCACTGCTAGGAGTCCCTCAAGAACACCAAGCTACATAACCATAACATATATGCAGAGGGTCTTTGTCTTTTAATTCTCTAGATTTTTGTCAATTTATTTAGTTCATTTATTTTCTACCTTCTCTGCTATCAATTTTTTTAATCTATTCACCAAAAGTATATTCATTCATGGTATATAATAGGATGTTTTGGTAAGGTTATACTAATATTCTTATTTTATATGCTAATATCCTTATATACAAATATATGCTCATTTTTATATGTGGAAAACACAAAACCTACTCTCAGCAATTGCCAAACATACAACTTCAATCTTCACTTTGCACAGTAGATCTCCAGCTCCTCCCTCTCTCTGAAATTTGATATCCTTTGACCATTGAACCCCCCCCCCCCACACACACACACACACACTCCCATCCCAGCTCATGGGAACCATCTCTCTCCTTTCTTTTATTGTGAGTTCAACATATTGGTCAGATGACGTAATACTCATCTGTCTTTCTGTGCTAGAGCAAGTTCACTAAATAGAACATCCCCCTAGGGTTATCTTTTTAGGATGGTTTGGGAATGGTGTTCATCTCCCTTTAATCTCTGCTCTAACACATGTTTCAAGCATGTTACTATCCATCCTGTGAGTATGTGTGTGTGCTTGTGTGTGTGCATATATCTGACCACAGAGGCCCATGAATAGTATAGACATGTAAGGTATGTAATCCCTGTTGTTCTTAAAAAATAATAAAACGCGGGTGCAGGGGGTGTTCTTCTTGAACACGGGGCACGGGACAGACACGCACGGCGGAACAAACACAGACACGACACGGCGGCTCCCACGTGGGTTCGCTTTAATGGGGGAGGGAAACACAAAAGGGCGAAGGGGGTGCGACACACAAGGGAGAGGCAGGACGAGGAGGGCGGCCTCGTGTGGCCCCTGCCTTTTAACGGGGGGCCCAAGGCAATCTGGGAAGAATACCTCACACCTGCGCGCAGGTGTGCGCACAGGCAACCATAGTCCAGGGGGAGTCTGGGAGTTGTAGTTTTCCAAAAGAACAACAATCCCTCTATAAGGAAGCTTGGCCCTCATGGGAAGGAAAGAGAGGGAGGAAAAGGAGACTTACCTAGAAGGCAAGGGAAAGCTGTGGAAAACCAATTTAGCCTCGCTCAACATTTTGCAGAGTGCTAGCTGCACTAAGTAGTTTTTTTCCCCAATCTTTTGACGACAGTCCCAATAAATGAGATTGCTAATCCCTGTGTTAAACAGCAGAACTAATTGGTGAGAGGAAAGATGGAGCAAACTCAGTTTAGAGAAGCTTAACTCCCCCTTCCAAGGCCCCAGCAGCCACTTGGTTCAAGGCCCTGGGCTCCACTCACTGACTTCTCTCTCAGTCCAGGAAGAATCCACATTGGCTTATGTGGAATCTAGTACTAGAGAACACAGCCAGACGCGTGTCATTGCTTCCTACTTTCCTTCAAAGTGATAGGAAGGCCTAAGGTGTCTCAGCGGGGACAGCGCCCCTTCTTTCATGGAGTCCCCAGGGAAGCTAATAGTCTGAGCCTCAGGGCTCAAGACTTCCTGATGCATAAAATGTAGCTTCTTTCAACATCAGGCCTCCTCTAAGCCTTTCTGTTGTTTGTTTCCTCCTCTTTGGTTTCTCATGGAGATTAGAGTAGATTCCTTAGCCAATTAGGATAAAAATCAGCCAATTACCTAAATCCCTATTAACTTCTCATGTCCAAGGGCAAGGATGAAAGAGAAGAATCCTTCTCAGTGTAGAAAGATGTCCCCTGTCCCCTCTTTGCCAGTTGCTGACTCTCAGTTGCTCTTCTCAGTGTAGAAAGATGCCAGTTGCTCTTCTCAGGGTAGAAAGCAGTCCCCTGCCCCCTCTTTGCCAGCTGCTGACTCTAACCACTGCTGGTTCTCTCCTTTCTCACAAAGGGAAAAACTATTCACATGCATTTGATTTTATACACACCTAGATCATTCCAATTAGTCCAGAAATTAGAGACATGGGTACGTGGTACATGATAGATATCATTTACCCGTTCCTTGCCAGTGAAAAGAGAAATGATAAAAAAAAAACCCAGCAATTTAACATAATATAATAACTGTAAGATGCATTTTGTTTCAAATAATTTTTTCATTGTGAAATTGCTCACTTGCTTATTGTCAAAATCTTGGAGTGCCCAAGCTCACTTGGATGTTCACTGATGTTAAATCTATAATGTTAATCACTATCTAGGGATAAGATCTGATGAGACTGGACACAGTGTTATCATTCATGACTTCATGACATGGGTCACTTGTCACTAAGGGGTGGGAGACAGATATGCCATGTGAAGAGAGCTTGGGGAGAGTGTTTATTTAGTGGGGGAGGGGGGAGGAGAGAAGAAGAAAGAGGGAAAGAGAAGAAAGAAAGGGGAAAGAGGAGAAAGGGAGGAAGATGGGAGTGAGGCAGAAGCTGCCTCTCCAGAAGAAGGGTGGGCAGAGAGAGAGAGAGAGAGCTCAGGGGTTAGAAAGGAGGCAGGAGATCCCCTTGTCTCCCAGAGAGAAGGGTGGGGGACATTGGGAATGGGCATGGGCATGGCTTATCTCTTAAAGGGACAGGGTACCTAGGTAGCAGGCCAGGACAGCAGATTTACTTTTACAACACACAGTCACAGTGGTATGGCCTTAGACTAGACAGTTTCTACCCAAATATTGACTGTGTTTATTACCTACACTGCACATGGTTTCATATATTTGAGACAATATTCTACATTAACAATGGTTATGTGGCTAAAATTTATGCTAATGACTGCACAAATGTTCTTAATGTGGGTGTATCTAATTTATTAAACCATTCTCCTGGTATTGTACATTTCTATTAAATTCAGTTCTTCATTTTTATAAATTACATTCTGGTGACCGTCTGTGCATGAAACATTTTTGGTTTTCAAATACTGTTTATTGTTTCTACATAATGATGAATGTAGCCGCTGTTCTGCTAAAGTGGAAGTGGCTACCTCAAAAGTGGCCATTGAAAAGTAGGATCCGGTGGCTGGCAGTATTTGCTTGGGGGCCACACACTGGGCCCAGTGTCTGATGATATCAGTGAATTCAAGTCAAGGATATTCTTGGTATGTCTGCTGGTGAGCCACCCTGGGAGTTGACTAGTAGTGTTAAAATAACACAGGATGGTGAGTAACCAACACCCTCCAGGACAGTTTCTTTTACAGTGGGAGGAGTAGGAAGTGCCTCCCATCTAAAAATAACCTTTTACTTCTCAGAATGAGAATGCTTGAGAAACCTTAGCCAAGAGATGTTTGGTGTTCCAGTTTCATGACATTACTTTCATAAAGTACTCTGACCAAAACAACTCGAGGGGGGGAAGGATTTGTTTTGAACCTCCAAGTGACACTGCATAATAGAGAGAAGTGGAGGCAAGAACTCAAAGCGGAAATTATGAAGTAATGCTGCTTGCAGGCATATTCTCTGGCTCACTTTCTGGCCTTTGTTAGCCAGGTTTTTTTTTTTTTTTTAATATATATATACAACCTAGGAACACCTGCCTGAGGAGTGGTGCTGCCCCCAGTGGGCTAGGGCCTCTGACATCAATTAAATCAATTAATAATCAAGATTATCCCCCACAGGCATGCCCACAGACCAACCCCATCTAGGCAATTCCTCAACTGAGACTTCTCTAAGAACTCTCTAGGCTGCATCAAGCAATAATTAAGGCAAACCAGGACACTCGGTGAGATGGCATTAGAGCAGAACTGAGGTAAGATCGAAAACTATGACAAGTCCCAGTGAAGTACCTCAGTGCCTACCAACAGGCTCTTCTCTCATGCCACAGGATGGGAAGCAAAACCCGGGTATCTGTTTCTCCATTCCATAGCCATCAATTCTTAAGGGGTGTGGATTTCTCTTCAGCTCTGTTAGTGGTGAGAACACATTGCTGACCTGGTAAAGCTGGCATACCTCTTTCCTTCCAATAGATGCTAATTTCATCCACTGCTTTTGTAATAATTTCATCCACTCCTGTTGTTTTGGTCCATGAACCTTCTTTCTCAGAAGCACCTGGGCTTCCTACTGAATAGTGTAAATGGCTGAATCACACCCACTTATGATTCCTTTAAGCAAAATCTGTGGTGTGAGCCCAGCTGTCCCTTGTGATAAATGTCCCATATGATTTTTTTGTATACTATAAATTGAAATGATATGGGATCACCTAGTGGTGAAAGGCACAATATGTAGATTCTGGTGCCAAAGTGCCTAGCTTTGAACTCTTCCTTAACTGCTTTTTAGCTATATTCTTAATGCAATTTATACCAACTCCCAGTTACTAACAATACCCGCACCTTAGTGTTATGAGGATTTGATGAGCTAATACACACTTACAAAAACTTACAAAGCAGTCTAGAATGGGCTTAGTGTTTACTAAATGTTAAATCACTGAAGCACAATATCACACCAAGTTGCTGCTGAGGGCAACAACTTGAGATTCAAAAGACAAGACCTTTGACCTTTTAACCATCTTTCCTAGATATTTCTTCATTTTAAATAACCTCCTTCATTATCTCCTCCGTTAATTAATGCTTCCATTGTTTCTAGCTCCTTGTTGTGTCCTAAAATGAAAGTTTCATCACTACACAGACGGCTTAGTTGGCACACTTTGGAGCTATCAGTAATCCATCAGCTCTGCTTGCTTTGGGAGGAGGGGAGGATTTTTGCTTCCTGATTCCTAGATCAGAGAAATGTGAAGAGCTGATTGTTAGGAGTGAAAGTGAGCAACCTCATGCTGGGGTCTCAAATACTACATAATGTGCTACAGGTTGAGCATCCTTAGTCTGAAAATCCAAAATCCAAATTGCTCTGAAATCCAAAGCTTTGGAAGCATCAACATGGCATTCAAAGGGTTTTAGATCAAGAACACTTTTCACTGGAGATTTTCAGATCAGAGATATTCAACTGCTAACATCTATGTAGATTTTTTTAAAGTCCCAATGGCTTGGATTCTCAAGCATTTTTGATATGGAGTTTTTGCCTGTGCTAAATCCAGGAATAGTGTAACCTGCATGCTTTGTGAATGGCCTCTATCAGCCATTGCAAAAATCAGGGCCCCTCTGATTCACAAAGGTCTCCCAATGCAAAACCATGAGTAAATACAAGAGCAGATGCAGGTCACTGGCTGAGGGGAGCAGTCCTTGTGGTTAACATGTTGTGGAGGCACAGGCCACTTTCAAAGACAACTTTTCAGGATGTGATCACTGCTGATTAAATTACAGATCAGCCCCTGCCGAGTCCCCTAAGCATCTTGGCCTTTCAAACTCAAATGCTCTTTTAATCTCTTGTCACCATGAACTGGGGTTTCCTCCAGGCAGTTTGAGTTCTTCTCAGTGAGAACCAGGGAGCTGCCAGCTGTAATGAGAAAGCTTCAGCTTCCCAGTATTTCAAAATGGCAATGGTGGGCTTTAATGTCTGGAGCCATTGATTTGAGAAAATCTTCTAAGCAGGATCAGTCGCTAAAAGAAGGGTTATCTTAGATCAGCATGAATAACCTTTGAGAAGTTTTTGGGGTCTTGGAGGGAGGCTGCAAGTTGAAGGGCGGTTTGTCAAGCACCTGACTTTCTGTTTGGAAAGGGACAAAAAAGAGAAAGGACAGCATCCCTGCTATCTGCGTGAACAAGCATTACAACAAAGATGTACTCCTATTTTTCAGAACATGAACTTAAGTTGTTCTCTCGCCTGAGGAGCAAAATTATACAAAAATTCAGAGACCCTACCGGGAGATCATTGGTCACTGATTAGCATATTGCTATGTAAACATGAATAATTAAAATGCCCGGAATGGCAGTGTTTTACAAAGCACTTCCACATTCATTTGTCACGGATTCTTTGTATGTAGATGAGAAATAGCTCTGAAAGTGTGAACATAACCGGAGTATGTTGGCAGTTTTTAATTATTTCTTTTATCTTTAAAATTATAATTACATCATTTTCCCATTTTCTTTCTTCCCTCCAAACTTTCTTATAGACACCTTCTTGCTCCCAAATTCATGGTCTCTTTTTTTTTCATTAATTGTTGTATATACATATATATTTCTAAATGCATAAATGCAACCTGCTCAAACTGTATAATGTTATTTGTAGGTATATCTTCAAGACTGACCATTTGGTACTGGATAACCAATTGGTGTGTTATTCCCTGGCAAAGAGTGTTTCTCCCTCTGTCTTTTTGAAGTGGTGCCATTAATCTTCTTTCTCCCCTGATCTGGTCATTTAGTGCAGGTTTAACCCTGTTTTCTGTGTTTAGTACAAGGATGTATCAGTTGACCTCCTCAGGGATATGCAGTTATCCTCAGGATATGTAGAAGATTGGTTCCAGGATCCCTATTACATACTGAAAGCTTCATGCACTCAATTCCTTATATAAACTATTCTCATATAATGTACTCATATATTTGAATACATTTTACATTGTCATGCCTAACAAAATATATAAATGTCACATGAATCATTGTGCTACTGTTTTGTTAGAGGTTATACCAAGAAGGCTTTAGATATGATTATAGATAGAGATATTCAGTATGACTGAATTACCATTGGGCTAACTACATGGTGAGTGTCAACAATTATGTATTTTTTCTAACATTTTCACTCCACAGTAGTTTGAATCTGTGGGCAAAAGAAAATCTGATTTAAATAAAAGTTACATAGATTTAAATAAAGGACTGAGTTCGGCCTGACAGTGGTGGTGTACACCTGTTTGTGCCCCAAGACTCCATAATGGCATGAAGATTGTGTCTCCTGATGCCTCATGAAGACGAGTTAGCTCTGTTAGCTTTGCTAGACCTAGTATGTGTTAAACTCAAGACAGATTGGAACAGTTGTAGGCATCTATAGGGCTACACAAATGTGAACGCAGCAGCAAATTACAAAAACTAAAATAAGTCATTGCTGGGATTGACTGTGAGGCTGGACTCAGCAGATCCGCAGATACAGCTAGGCAGTAAGGCTTGCATTAGTATTTTAACCTTTCATAATTTGCCCAATTTTGACATTTATGTGAAAGTTTAATTTACATGCATATTCAGAGAGTGTCAGAGTTGAGAGAGAAGGAAAATGAAATGTTTACTGACACAAATAGATGGAGACCGATGTATTCTAAGACACCCATGTACTTGGCAAGATTTTTTTAAACTTACGAAATGTCTGGATTTGTAGAAACTCATTCCCTGACGTTCCCTCACCCTCAACTTTTAGAACTCCCAGTGGCTGAAAATCACCCATTTTCAGAAGCTCTGCTATTTTTAGCTGATAGTTATTTCTCACACTCCAGATGGCCTCAGAGTTACTACTATGATCTCCTAGAGGCCAAGGGGCTTCAGCTCTTGGAGAAACTTCAAGTGTGGCCTGTAGTTATCCAGAGCATTGGCCTACTCATTGTCTTCAGGATGAATAGGTGAAGATAATAAATTAATGGCTTAGTATACAAACATACTTTGAAATACTATTCTCTTTGTGGTTATGACTCTCAGCTTCAACAAACTATTTTCAGATTTTATCTGAAGCACCAGTAATCACACAGGACAAGAGAAATTACAAAATGTAATCTGATAAGGCTTAACACAATTATTAGGCTAAACTTTAAGCCAGAACTTAATGCCTACTCACTCTTGTTAAATTCTCAAAAACAAATCATCTGATTTACTATTGTTTATTTATTTATTTGTTAATTATTTTTGTGACAGTCTCACTGTATAGCCCTGGCTAGAATTATCAATATAATTTTATAATTACCATTCCCAACAGCCTTGATTTTGAGAAAGGGTGCTGCTGAAGAGAAAGGGTGGATGGGGGTGGGCAACTCAGTCTACGCTGCGGCTTTGCAACACATGTGTGCAGAATGAAGGTGTAAATATAGCCTGCATTTAAATGGCCAGTTCAGCTACACAATAGCCCGATGTTCTTTTATGAGTTACTCCACTCTCCAAGCTTCAGTTTATCACAGAAAAACAAATGTCTCAAGTAGTGTCATCTTGTTCGATTGTGGCAATGAGTAATTTTATGCAAAGCGATGTGATCTTTCCAGACTACCAAGTCACCCATGACTCACTCAGTACATTGAGCCGGCTGTGATTTCGGTTGCTAATTTTGTTTAAATTATTTCTTTTATTTTTTTTTGAAAGGATAATAAAATTACATCAACCCCTCTTATTCCCTCCCTCCAAACACTCCTATATATTTCTCTTGCTCTCTTTCAAATTCATGGCATCTTTTTTTCCATGGTTGTAACATGCATATATGTATGTGTGTATATATTTACATTCCTAACAGCAACCTGATTAGTCTGCATAAAGTTACTTGTATGTATGCTCTCAAGGCCAACATTTGGTATTAGATAACTAGTTTTGTGCTCTTCCTTAAGGAAGACTCTTTCTCCCACTTTCAGCGTTCCATATTTGCCTATAGTTCTTGGTATAGGATTGCGGCCTCATGGACTTCCCCCTGCCCACAGTATCATGTCTATTGTTGTTGTCCTTGTTCAGCTTATGTTGAGGCAGTCATGTTAGTGAGACTTTAATAGGTGTTGCTTCCTGCTAAGTGGAGAGCATCTCAGTCAACCACAACTAACCAAAATGCTGAACTGCAGAGCCCAGTTCCAACTGAAGCATCTTCAATATAACTCTAGAACCTGAGACTCAACAATCACTGGGGGCAATAGGGGGCAGAAAGATTATAAAAGCCAGAGCATTGGAGGTGTTGCTCTGAGAGTGTGTGTCTCCTAGGCTTTTCTGTGGCTGATTTTATTGCTTTGCCTTTTACTGTGACCTTAAAAGATAAAAACTATTCATTAAGGTATTCTACTTTACATTTGAGGCAACTGATGCTAAAAAGAAAGCATTCCGTTGATGCCAGTCAAGTCCAGAGGATAGAAAGGAAACCTTTCACAGCAGAGAGGAGGAAAGGATCTGGAGCCGGATCTGCATCTCGACTCTGCCACCTGCCAGTTTCTGTGTATACCCGGGAACTTACTTAACACCTCTGTGTCTCAGATTCCCATCCAACCTGAAAGAAGCAAAACAACAGCAAAGTCTACCTTATAGATTATTAAAGAAGAGCAGGCATTAAAAATACCTAGGGCAATGTCTGACAAGGGACGAATGCTCCATAAATCAGGACCTGAGCTCAGCTCCCCTATGCCAGTGCCGTCATCTCCACCTCACTGCTCTGCTGAAGCTTCTCTGAGTAGCGTTCTATATGAGAGACGATGTCTCTAGGAATCCTTGGAGAACACGACTCTTCTTCTCCTATCATTGGCATTCTTCTCTATCAGGTATTATTCAAGTATATAAACATCTACATTACAGACACAGGCCTGGTAAGTTTTGTGCTCCCGAGAACATTGCCACTCTTCAGGGCTTGTACAAACACCAAACCTGGAAAATTTCCCTGGAGGTCAGGTGTCTGGGGTAGTATAGTATAGGAAGGAACTAGAGCAGGCTTTCCCAAGCAGGAAGACTGAGCCAATAAATTACACAAATATTATTATACTCCAACAGCATAGCATTGACAGAAGGTTATACAAATGGAAATGGGAACAAATAATATATAACTTGCTTTTGGGGCCTGGGGAGATGGCTTGCAGCACAAATGTGAGCATTAAAATTTAGATGCTCGGCACTCGCACAATTGCCAGGCAGCCATGGTGGCTTTCCCAGCACCAACATATAGGAGGTTGAGGCAGGGTATCCTCAGAGCAAGTTAACTAGGTAGATAAGCCAAATCAATGAAGCAAGAGACCCTGGCTCAACATATAAGGCAAAGAATGATAGCCAAAACAGCCAGCATCCAACTCTGGCTTCCTCATGGATGTGCACATATATTCATATGCACCCCACCCAAGTGCACACACATATTAATATATATATATATATATATATATATATATATATATATATATATATATATATATATATA
>NC_022014.1:69228326-69237118 GCF_000317375.1 Microtus ochrogaster
TATATATACATATACATATATGAATGTACATGCTAAATAAATAAATATTTCTAACATTGTTTAGCTACTTTATATCACTGTGATAAGGTATCATGACCAAAAGCAACTTAGGGAAGAAAGGGTTTCTTTCCTATTACAGTTCCACATCACAGTTCATCATCAAGGAAGTCATGGCAGGAACTTAAGGCAGGAACTGCAGCCAAGACCAGGGAGGAGCACTTTCTTACACAAACTTGTACTACCTACTGGAGGTATCATTACCCACACTAGCCTGGGCCCCCACATATCAATCACTGTTCAAGAAAATGCCTCAGAGTTACCTGTAGAGCAGCCCAATGGGAGCATTTCATCAGGCAAGGTTCCCTCTTCCCAGATCATCCGGACTTGTATAAAGTTGACAAAAACAAACACACACACACACACACACACACACACACACAAATCTGGCCAACATGGGCATTAGACATCTATTACATGGGATATCAATGGCACTGGCCTCTGGTACATTTTAACAATCAAATTGTAGAAAACATACTAATGAAAGTAATTTAGAAAACATTAAAGAAAGTTTATAATGTAATCTGTTAGAGATAAAACCCAAATCAATAAAGCTAATCATATAAAAATTTACCAACGTAACAAAATACCAAAAGAATGGAAAATAGCCAAATTACAGAATGGAAGAAATATTTCTAGTATATGACAAGAGTTCATAGCTCTACAAGGCAAATGACAGCTAAAAACTGATATCAAAACTAAATGACCTAGAAAAAAATGTGAAGGACAGGATCAGAAGAGAATTGGAAATAGCCACTGAAAGTATGAGAACATACTTATCTTCAGTAGTAGTTAGAGCATGCAAATTAAATCAGTAAGATTCCATTTTTACTATCTGATTACCAAAAATAAACAGTGACGAGCATCCAAAGAGGCCTATGGAAATAGTGAGGAAATGGACACGCCATTTCCTGAGTGTGGAGTCACAGATAAAGCCAGAGCTTTTTAGTGTACCCTGCCGGTATCCACTAAAAGACAGAGTGTGGGTACCTGACCAAACAATACTACCTTTCAGAATCGTTCCTACCGAAACGAAAGCACCGCCACTACAGAAGAACGTGCTTGAGGCTATTTATCACAGCATTGATTTGAATGCTGAAATAAGATGGGCATAACCTTAAAACCTTTTGTTGAGGCAATGGTTGGGAAATGTAAAAACTGTTCAAGTGACAGATGCTCCCAATCGCCTTAAATACGAGGACCAGCTCTATTAGCATCCATGCAGAGCAACAGGGATGGAGTAACATTGCTTGAGACAAGGAAAATCTTTTAGAGTTTGTGTGTGTGCATTTGGGCGTGTGGATGCAAGCACAGTGAATAAGATGATTGGCACTTGCCTCGCCACCCATACCACCCATGCCCACCCATGCCACCACTACTAAGGGAAGATGACCGCCTATCATTCTCTACCGATTTTTCCTGCAGCTTCTCAGGTTACCACATATGCAGAACTTTGACTTTTTAAAAATTAAGATAGCATACAAATTAAGGATTTTCATTACAGAATTTCCAAACATATGCAATTAGACTTTGTTCTTATTTAGTGCCATTTCACTCTGCCCTTCTATGCCCTGCTCGGTCCACATCCTCTCCCCAAGGCAGTGCCCTATTCTTACTTCATGTCACATATATCCCATTACTGTATCTTTCTCTTCTTCTTCTTCCTTCACAATCTTTCCCTCCCCTTTCATAATCCCTATCTACTCATCATGGGTGGGGAAGAGCATTTTCCTGACATGTGTGAGGCCCTCCATTAAATATTCAGTACCTTAAAAAAATATAATAAAATAAACGATCTCAAAAAAGCCATTTCACCTCTTAGATTCACACTCATTTCATATAAAATAATTATAGCATCCTTTCACAGGATTTGGGGAAGGATTAAGCAAGATACTTCATAGTTCTAGCACAAAACTAATTAAATGGTGTTTGACCAGAAGGTGAGAGCTTCCTCTCCCTTCGTTTCTCTTCACTCTCAGTTGATGATTTGTTTCTCTTCACTCTCAATGATGCAGGTCCGTTACTACCCTGGCATCAAGCACCAAAGGGAGGTGGAAATGGTTGTGTGAACATACACTCTGCCAAACTGAGAGGATGTTTCCTCTGGAAATAAAATTTTGGATGGCCCATATCATTGCTCCCTCCCTCCATCTGTCCAGACGTTGAAGACTAGATGCCTCATGGAAACTATGATATCAAGGGGCCAATCTATTTCCTAGACTCCCCACAGAACTGCCTTTGAAATCAAACTGGGTTAGATGGGCATCTGAAAGCTGCAGCTTCTTGCCCTCTATCTTGATTTTTTAACCATGTTTCTTTCTACCCCAGGAACACTATGAAAGTAGGATGGTATCAATGCGCTGATTTCCCAATATCTCTTCTCTTAGCCCCCCTTCCAGCAGTTCCTGTTTAGTTGCTAGAGATTCAGTAGTGTGCTGGACCATTTTATTGACACACACTCAGTCTTCGCAATGAGTCTGTGAAGTAGCCACCATCCTGTTGTAGAGACTGAGAAATTAAGGCTTTAGAAATTTAGCCACATACTCCCGGTTCCATTGTGGGAACATAGCTCATATTTCTCCTCTGTAGTAATAAGTCTCTAAAGTTGGGGGAGTCAGAAGATCCCATGCCTTAGCTGCTGGAAGTTTAAAGGTATTCTAATCTAGTGACACTCCATGTCTGCTGTTAGTACTACTACGTTTCTCTGTCTAAGGAAATACATCAGTATTTTTACTAGTTCTGGGACATTTAGGTCTTACAACAAAGCCCCTCTAGAAGTAAAGCATAGTCTAGTACTAGGAAAAGAGTTTGAGCTGGTTTGATCCCCTCTCTGTACCTTTAGAAAGCAATAATTTTATTGATTTTTGAGAATTCTATACACTGTGTCTTGAACACATACACTCTCCACCAACTCCTCTAATAAAAACCTTCTCCATCCTTGCCTCACTTTACACTGAACTTTGTTTTTTATTTTAAATTTTTATGAATTTTACATACCAACCATAGTTCCCTCTCCATCCCCCTCCTCCCACTATCCCCCACCTCCCCGCACCCCACCCCACACCCACCCCTCAGGAAGAATAAGGCCTCCCATGAGGAGGAGTCAACAAAGCCTGGCTCATTAATTTGAGTAAGGACTAAGCCCCTCCTCGCTGCATCAAGGCTGAGCAAGGCATTCAACCATAGGAATTGGCTCTCAAAACCCAACTCATGCATGTAGGTCCTGGTCCCGTTGCCAGGGGCCCCTCAAACAGACCCAGCTATACAACTGTCGCTCTGATACATGGGTACAGTAATAACATAATAACACATTAGGAGTCATTTTAATGCTATATCTATTTCACAGAATAATAGAATTGAGTTCTTCCATATGACCTATAACCAACCAATCACAGGTTCTTTGCCTCTATAATAGTGCCAGGTATGGGTTACATCTCATGGAGCAGGCCTTAGATCCAATTAGAAAGTGGTGACAGCTCTCATAACATCCATGCCTCACTGCACCAATGGATATACTGTGTCAGGGAGTTTGTTGTAGTTTTCACGGCCCACAGCTGGCTGAATTTAATGATTACTTTCCTAAAGAACTATAGTAATAAAAACAGCATGGTACTAGCCTTAAAAAGCAGACACATTGATCAGTGCGATAGAATAAAAATGGATGTCCACACATCTATAGCCACGTAATATTTGACAAAGAAACCAAAAATACACAGCAGAGAAAAGGCAGCATCTTCAATGAATAGTTCTGGTGAAACTGGATAGCTACATGTAGAAGAAAGAAACCACTAGAGCTTTAACTCTCACCCTACACGAAACTCAACTTCAAAAGGATCAAAGACCTCTACGTAAGACCTGATACACTGAATCTGATGGAGGAGAAAGAAGAAAATAGGTTTGAACTTAAAGACAAAGGAAAGGTTTTTCTCACAATGTAGCTTAGGCATTAAGACCAACAAATGGCAGATGTGACCTAATGAGACAAAAAGTATTCTGTACAGGCAAGGACACTATCATTCTAGTGAAGAGGCAGTCTTCAGAATGGGGAATATATATCAGAAAATTAGTATCTAGACTATCCAAAGAGCACAAAAAAACTAGACACCAAGAAAAAATTTAAAATGCAACAGAGAATTTTCAAAGATGAAACACAAATGACTGAGAAATATTTTGTGTTCAGCATCCTTAGCCATCAGGGAAATTAAGAAAAAAGCACTTTGAGATTTCATTTTGCCCCAAACAGAATGACCAAAATCAAAGGAACGAATGTCAACAGATGCTAGTGTGGATGTGGTAACAGAGTAATACTCATTCACAGCTATTGGGACTGCAAACTAGGCCAACTATCACAGAAATTTATGTGAAGGTTCTTCAAAAAACTGGAAGTAACTCCACCATATAATGCAGCCGTAGTACTCTTTGAATATACCCAAAGAACTGTGTATTTAACTACAGCGGTATTTGCTCATCCATATTTATTGCTGCTCTAGTCTCAACAGCCAGAAATGAAAATAACTAGATGTCCCATCTTTTAATGAATGTATAATGAAAATATGATACATTTGTTCAAAGGAATATTATTTAGCTGTTAAGAAGAATGAAATTATTAAATCACAGGTAAATAGATATAGCTAGACACAATCATTCTGAGTGGGGTAACTCAGGCCCAGAAAGTCAAATGTCATGTGTCTCCAATCATTTCTAGATGCTCACTTTGAATCTTCAGGTATTGTGCATTCTAATTGGGATACCCATTAGAGGTCAGGAGTTTAGTAAATGGCCATGCCGTGAAGGGGCTTTCGATAGAACAGGGACAGAACACAGTGGTACAAAGAGTTAAAGGAAAACAGTGGAATAGGAGTTAGATTGGGCAGTGGTGAGAGAGCATGGTGGAGGAGAGACTATAGGAAAGATAACTAATACTAAAGGCTTTGAAAAAAAGACTTATGGAAACCTAATACTATACAAGTTCCTAAAATACACGCATATATAAAAAGAGATTTAATAGAATTATGGAACATAGTAGAGTTATAGGGCTCAATACCCCAAGTAGAGTCTTCCTGCTAAAAAAAAAAATAAAAAATAAAAACTCCAAGAGTGGGTTACATTTTTTCAAGTTGTTGGCCACTGGGGCAAGTCAGACACCTAGGTATTACAGGCTATTGCCATTACTCTTGGCTATCCTCCAGAATTTAATGGTGAGATTTTATTGCTAGACTTCACATAATTCAATCACAGAACACAGAGAAACCAAGATGGCAATATTCCATGTGCTAGAAGGTGCTATGTGTGTTAATAGAGAAGAAAAGTCATCCTGCTTCTGTATTTAAGCTTTAATGGGCACACACCTCCATTATAATACCTACGGTGTTTTGTTGTAACTATTTACTAGCTTGTCTGTCTTTCCATCTAAGTGAGTGCATTTGATTTATGTTTCCATCCTTGCTTCATTAGAAATGGTCCATTAATTTCTTTAATGAATGCACAAATTAATGATTATGTGTTAAATAGGATATATGCAACTCCTCTGGGAGGTCCAAGTGAGAGAGTGTTGAGCTCCCATGTACCATGAATCTGGAGTCCAAACTACAGAGAAAGAAGCTAGCAGCAGAGGGATTGTTTCCAGGGCCAATTCCATCCATGAAATAAATCTGCAACCAGAAAGGGGGCAACGGCTTGAAGCAATGGTTTTTTTAACCATGCTCATTAATAACAGCTCAAAGCAGAGATTTATTAAAGTTGAAAACCACAGAAGGAAAAGAAAATCAACACTGGTGAGAGGAAGAACGGGGGAGAGATATGAGCTCTTATTTTAAAAGTATCTGTACATTTTGTAGCCATGAAGTAAGGATAGCTGTTGAGGTAGAAGACTTAATTTATGGGACTGAACTCATCATAAATATGTTTTGTGCCAGTAGTAGTCATTTCCCAAAATTATATTTGCTTTCCTTTGGCCAGGAAGTTAGGAGCTTAGCTTATGACTTGAAAAAAAAAAAAAAAAAGATTGCCTCAGCTAAGTCTCTTTCTTGCTTCAAATACAAGTTGTGCTTTGTAAAGCACTGTCTTAATCTGAAGAAAATGCTATTTTATTGGCACATATGTTAAAGAGAATTGTTTATGAAGCATTCAGTTATTTCTGCCTTTGAGATAGTACTTAAATACACCCACATGATAGCATTCAATGAACAACAACAAAAACATTCTATGTCCCCAGCTGTTGCCTGTGACCTGTTTTTTTTTTTTTTTCCTTCTCACACTACCCTAGTGGTAATTACCCTTCTCTTGGCTTTGTCCTAGCCAAAGCAGATCTGTGCCTTTCACTCATAAATCAGTCCATGACAATTCACTCCCTAATCTAAACTCTTGGTGGTTTCCTGTCACATAAGAATAAGATGTAAACTCCTTAGTAGGACTTGAAGAGTCCCCAGACACCTGTTCTTCAAACCACACCAGCCCTGTACTGCCTCTCCTTTCTTCTTATCTGGGCAACCAAGTTCAAGTCACATGGATTTCTCTGCTCCTTGAATACATTGAGCACTCAACAACCCTTGTTCCCATCTGCCTTGAACACTCTCCTCTCTTAAATTCTTCTGAAACAATATCCCAGTTTTTCAAAGGTCTAGTAAATATCATTTCCAAAGAAACCATCCTTGACCATTTTGCTTATTAGAATATATCTCCCATTCCAGTTTTATTCCATATATAGCTCATTGCCACCTTAACTGATCCTTAATTTAATAACATAGGTAAGCACATCAAAATTTATCGTGTATACTCCCTACTATACCAAAGGATTCCTGATAATAGAAGCCAAACCTGTTTCACTCACTCCCAACAAGCCGCTTTGTAGCACCTCGTAGGTCTTCAGCAAATATTTGCTCAGTGAATTCTCAGTATCAAGTCTAATATCTGAAATGCCATAGAGTGGCATTCAACAGTTTTGAATTCACTTTATCTTGGATCCATAAGGTTTAACAAGTACATAAAAATGGTACTGGTCAATTCCAGATGTCTAACACTCTGCCTGTAATAGTATCACCTCGACAAATTCTGCTGGCTCAGGACAAATCAATAGGCAGGATGGCATGGATTTGGAGTATCTTCTTCAAGATGCAAATGCCATCAAGGCAAGTTTTAACTTTCTGTATCAGAGTGGATTCTGCTGATCTCATGCTCTCTGGATTGACCTCTGTTTTGAAAAGATACTCGATATGTTTTTATGGGGGTTGTCAAATGACATTAACAGATTAAGCTGGATCTTTATTGTTTCAGTGATTTGAACAGATGTAGATAGATTTTGCCTTGGTCTTGCCAAGGTTCCTGATTTAAGCATTTGAAATCTGAGCAACTCCACATTTTCCACAGCTCACTGCACAGCATGTCAAGAGACCATTGGGGGTTTGTAGTTCATGGAAAGAATGACAGCATTGCCAAGGGGAGAATATTTTGGCAAGATAAGTGCATAGTTGTGATGCAGCAGTTAAATTCCTCTGTTTAGTCTCTGTGAAAAATAATTTGCAAAGATATTCAGATCTGTTGTGTGTTCTAGTTTATATGTAAATTAGAAGAGTGTGTGAAAGAGATGCCAAGGATGATGGAATTCCAATATTTTCAGACTAGTTGACTATTAATTAATTAAAATAGTTTTCACTCAATTTCATTTATTTTCCCCACAATAAATTCTGTTGGTCAAGCTAGAAAAAAGCTGTATTAGTGGATAAGTCATTATCCTTTTTTTTTCAAGAGGAAAGTTTAAAATTCGATTTATTGAAATAGCCATAGTGACTAAGTGATGCAGGATGTCCTTCTTCATATGTGTTGCTTTTATTGGCTAATAAATAAAACTTCTTTGGCCTATGGTTGGGCAGAATATAGCCAGGCTGGAAGAGATATATATAGAGAGAAGGCAGAGTCAGAGAGACGCCATGTAGCTGACAAAGAAGGACACACCGGAAACTTACTGGTAGACCACAGCTTAGTGGTGATACACAGATGGATAGAAATAAGTTAATTTAAAATGTAAGAGCTAGCTAGAGTCACTGGCCAAACGGGGTTGTAATTAATGTAGTTTCTGTGTGATTATTCGGGTCTGGCAACTGGGACAAAAGATTAGTCTCCTTCTACAACTAAGAGTGAAAAAAATTCAACAGGATTTCCGAATTTGAAAAATAGGAGCAATACCTCACAATCTACTACCCCACCTCTGCTTCTAAAGGTGACTCGGGTTGCCTGTAAGCCTGAAGGGTGCAGCCATGGAGGCTGTCTACAACCATGGTCAGAACTGAGGATTCTGCATAAACCCAAATCCTCTGTCCTAGCTCGTAGGTGTAATGTGGTTCTACACACCTAAAACAAGCCAGTTCGCTCCCAAGCTTCAGTGAGCAAGCATTCCTTGTCTTCCCATCCTCCAAGACTTCACCCTAAAGTGTTTCCCTTGCATAGCTTTTGTAGATCTCTTCCTTGTCCATCTGTCACTCAAGATCCCTAGGGTGGCTTCCACACTTTATTTCTTCCTCAGCCTTCACACTGCTTCTAGTAGCAAGCATGAACTTTTCCCTCGATGGGGATCAAAATCTGGTCCAAGAGTTGCCTAACTGGAGTAGCCTAAACTTTCATTTTTAGTGTGTGTGTGTGTGTGTGTGTGTGTGTGTGTGTGTGTGTGTGTGAGAGAGAGAGAGAGAGAGAGAGAGACAGACAGACAGACAGACAGACAGACAGACAGACAGACAGACAGA
>NC_022014.1:69237218-69259199 GCF_000317375.1 Microtus ochrogaster
GTGTGTGTGTGTGTGTGTGTGTGTGTGTGTGTGTGTGTGTGTGAGAGAGAGAGAGAGAGAGAGAGAGACAGACAGACAGACAGACAGACAGACAGCCATAGGAACCAGAAGAGGGTGGTGTCCTTTGAATCCTTTCAGTCTAGAATTACAGACAGTTGTAATCCTGGAAACGGAACACATATCTTCTGCACGAAAAGTGCTCTTAATCTCTGAGCCACCTCTCCAGGCTCTGGAGCACCAGTACCTTTCATTGCACCTTCCCGGGGCTCTGAAGAGGGAACCCAAAATCTTGCCACCTCCCCTGACCTCAACATAATTTTCTCCTCCATCCTTTTTTCTGTGGTATCTCACAGTTGTTCAGTTGCTTTCAAATCCTGCCTTTATTTGACATAGCTGATTTTTGATGTAGTTACATTTGGACTTTCGCCTTTGAAATTGGTTTAAACTGCCAAATAGACACTGATGTTATTCTTGATTGACCAACAGAAATGGAAGCACAAGTCTTGCAAAGGTCAGGGCAATAATGAACTCTGAGCCTCCCTGGGCATATCCCACTGCTTCTGACAGAGCCTCTGAGAGAGAAATATTTTGAGGAGTGGACCTTTTGTGGCAATTGGAGTTTTCAGAGCTGATTCTGGTCTTTTCTCTGTACTTTCTGGCCCCTGCCTGACAGTAAGTATGACTGAGGGTAGAGTACTTTACCCTCTGATCTGCGGCTCCCATGCCATGGATGCACTGAGGTAAAATGATCTCTAGGTGCCTTCTAATTCTGAACAAAATAAAGTATGGTTGATTTAAAAACCAGTCATTCAGTTGTGAGTAAACTCGGTACCCTTTGAGGTGCTGGGCCGATGAGGGACATAATGAGCAAAGGACACTGCTTCTTAGTTACTCTCTGGTTCCTAAGCAGGTGGTTAGAATGAGAGACAGGGGCCTTGATGGTGAAGAGGGGATATAAAACCCTGAAACTGTCATAAAGAATTCCGTGCCCAGTAAAAGCAAAGGCAGATGTTCACATAAAGTTTTTGCTGTTTGTGTTTTTTGTGGGGGGATTTTTTGGGTATGAAGTTTATTAGCAAGGCATGGCAGCATCTGCTCACCCATGGTGTCACACAAAGGCAGCTTACACACTGTTTACGGGGCTAGAATTATTTTTGTTAATGATTTTCATGGGAGAAGATGAAATGCAATGTGCACCAGCTGTAACTGTGTTTATTAAAGCTGCCTTACAGAGAACACACACACACAGACACACACACACACACACACACACATACACACATCCCATAGATAGATTATCTTGATTATCAAAGAGTATAGAAGCTGGAGTAACCACAGATATCAGGAAGGTGAAAAGGGAGACGATGCTGGGGATCTCTAAAAAAGACAATAGTGGGATACAGGTTTCTGAAGAGAAAAATGGAAAAAGAAGCCTTTGATTTGGAAGGGAGAGAGATAAATGACACTAAGTATGTCTGAAAAAGCCATAGGGAGTCATATTGTTTTATGTTTATTTAAAATCATATGTACAGTAGGATCTGGCTTTGTGGGAGCCTAGGCAGTTTGGATGCTTACCTTACTAGACCTGGATGGAGGTGGGTGGTCCTTGAACTTCCCACAGGGCAGGGAACCCTGATTGCTCTTTGGGCTGACGAGGGAGGGGGACTTGATTGGGGGAGGGGGAGGGAAATGGGAGGCAGTGGCAGGGAAGAGACAGAAATCTTTAATAAATAAATAAATTAATTAATTAAAAAATAAAAAAATAAATTGTATGCAATGCATATAAATGTGTGTATACACACATATGTATATTCTACATCTCTCTTTCTTCCTCTCTCTCTCTCTCTCTCTCTCTCTCTCTCTCTCTCTCTCCTGTGTGTGTATGTGTATGTGTGTGTGTGTTTGTGTGTGAATGAAGTTGTGCTATTCAAGGAGATTAATTCTTCACCCAAAAGCCATAGACGATCTTTCAGAAATCGCTGCCAGCCATGAGAAAACTCTTTTCAAATTGTTAAGGAATTACAAGAGACTCCCAAAACAATGTAAGTTATTGCTGTTGCCCTTAGTTGCCTCCTAGAAGTTGAAGATAAGTCCCTGTTTCAGACACCATGGGCACAGGACCCAGAAAGTTTGAGCTGGAAGAAATCTAGAAGCCGCTTTCCTGGGGACTCTCTCTCATAGTATGAAAAGGTGCTATGCCTGTTTTTCGGGGAGGGAAGTAATCAATAGGCCCTAAAGGTGACACCTGTGAATGTCAACAATGACCGGCAGGCAAGACATTACTAAAGGAGCAATAGTAGCACTCATCTCTTTGCAGTAATAGCTGACTAATTGGACGTAAGGCCCACACAACAGGAGAGAAATAATGCCCAGTAATGCAAACCTATCCAGGGCTAGTGAGATCACAGAGAACAATGTACTACTGGCATTTTACTAAACCAAGGCAATTCCTAATTTTATTCTAAGTACTTATCCTTACACACAGAGAGAAATGTTGCTTTCATACCTCAACAAAGAAACTTCTCTTTGCAGCAGATGGAGACCATTACAAAAAGCCTCAGCTGCCACAGCTGATCAACTAGTAGAAAATAACTGATGTTGGGTGCCCAGTCCCAAACAACACAACCTCCACACCTAGTGTGTAAGGTACACTAAGGATGAAAAGTACATTTTTATTGCAAAAACTTCATTAGATATCTTAGTTTTGCTGAGATGTGGCATCGTGTAAACACGTTAGGAAATTTTTGGTGAAACCATAGTTCACACAATAAGAAATGGGGGCATCAAGGAAGCACAAGTCCACAAGGAAGTTTTCCTGCTTCTATTCTTGCTCTTCTTCTCTTCCTTCTTCTCCCTCTGGCCATTGCTGCCATATTGAAAATTGCTCATGTTGAGGAAATGGACTGAAACTCATTAACCTAAAGGGAACAGAGCCACCAGAGGCTCCTTGGAATGGATTAAGTCACATCAGATATAAATCCCACCACATACTGGTGTTGAAGTATTTGTCTGGGAATCTGCTTCTGCCCATTGTTGACTTGAGCTAATAAGGTCATTGAATGTATGGTTTTCGTGGGACTAAACATCCCATCTATCACAGTTCTTCGGAGTTATACAATTGTTTGACAAGTGTTTCCTAGACCGCTCTGTGATTTTGGATTATTCCCATCATGATACGAGCAGGCATGGTGGCCGGTAAGTTAACATCTGCATTCAACCTGAGTTTCTGAGATGGCAAGCACATAAGAAGATTATGGCATGATTGCAATGTTCATCAATAGTCACTATCTGCGGCCACTCCTCTAAGGCAGAGCGGGGTGCACTTCATCAATAGTCTCACCGCACCTTCCAATCAGTCTCAAGTTTTGGTTCACGTTGTTCTTATCCTTTATTCTTTCCTTGAGATTCAGCCTAACCTGGGGCAAAACACTAAGGTAGGACCTCATTCCAAATACTGTGTGTTGATCAGTGGATGAATGACCAAACACTCACGGGGAAAAATGGGGGATGCATGGCTTCTGCACTTCAAGGGGAATACTAATGAGACAGAAAATACTAAAGGTATAGTTTCTTCATGAACATAAACTTTGAGCGTTAACTATTCCTATAACTCCACTAACGGTTAAATACAAGGAAACAAGACTGGAAATCCTATTTTTTAAAATTATACTAATAGGTATTTCTACTGCAAATTTCTACTGAAAGTGAGCTGACAGTTTTCCTTTGGCTATCTGCACTCAGCCCTTGATGTAATTTTTTTTTCCTGTCTCTCAAACAACCACGTTTTCCAGTTGCTGGAACACTAGGTTAATGACACAACGTTGAACCAAACACAGATAGAGTCAAGTTGCTAAGCTCCTGTCTAGTTTTGATTGGAGGGTCATAAAAATAAACCATTCTCTCAGTTTGGTCTTGACAACTCACAGAAAAACACCTTGTGTATGTCAAACGACACTTGCTTTGAAAAGCTTCAGATGCCTTCAAGATTGGACACCACCGGTTCTCACATCATTTCCACCTAGGAGAGGAACAGAGCATCCTCTCTGGAGTTGTTAAATACTTGGTGTACTTTGAACACATTGCAAAGAGGATATGCCTTAAAAGACAATGTTAATACCAAAGCATGAATGCAATAAATGGGCTACAGGGTGTGCATGAAGTTAAGTAAGAAAACCTGACCTTCAGAGATCATGAAGATGATACAGGAGAATTGACCAGGATTGAGGTCTGGGAAAATACCATGGCAACACCTTGAGATGTCCTTGAGTCAGAATATTACTTGACATTCTTGGTTTACCACCTTTTAACTTGGGTTTCTTTTTAATATATTACTTTTTTTTCCCCTACTTTTCCATCCGGCCTAATCCTACAATTTCACTTTACTCCTAGTTCCTTCTTTCTGGGGATTGGTGAACTCAGCTTGGAATCTTTGCTCTGTGGGGAAACGACAGTCACCCGTCAACATAGAGACCAGTCACATGATCTTCGATCCCTTTCTGACTCCTCTGCGCATCAACACTGGAGGCAGGAAGGTAAGGCACAATGCCACAATGTTGCTTCCATGACAATGGGTGATGCTAATTGTCTAGGCTGGCTTTCTGGATCTTGGTTTCTGTGATGATAACAGACCGCAAAAGCATACTTGACAAATATAACTAAGTCCAAATAGTGCTTTTCCTCCTTCATAATCCCATGTGTCTCTCAACTCAAAACCACCAGGAATTTGTTGGTGGTCCTAACCATTGGTATCCTAAGAAGGTCGGAACTCAACGCGGTTGACTCCCTTGCCTACCATGCTGGAAAATCTTTCCTCTGAGATTTCTTCTCTTGGTCTTCATTTAATTGCACTGAAGTAGAAGGAATTTATTTTAACAAAAGTAAAATCAGACGTTTATCATCCTGGGAGGGAAAACAAACAACAATCACCTGAGATGATTTATAAGAAAATCAATAATTAATCTTCCTAGGGGCATCTTGCTGGTTAAGAATCCTCCCTTCTGCCCGGAAATGCTGAGCTATGCTTTGTGATTCCTATTCCAGACTCAGTCTTGGACCTCTCCTCCCTCCCGCCAGGAACACATCCTTAATTTGTGAAGGGCATAGTGCCTTTGGGGGCTGCTCACAGAAAGAATCTGGTATTTCTCTTGCTGGCTTGTTTCTGTTTCACTGCCTTTTACTGTTGGCTAGAATGTTAGAATTGGGGGAAATGCACACGCATAGAAAATTGTGTTTGAAGGTGATTTTGTTGTTGTGAATTCAAGAGAACAAAAAGTTACTTGTGTGCAAAAAAGCTAGGACTGAAATTATAGGTGCCTGTTTTTCCTGGCAGATTCTTCTCCACAACTGGATTGTTCAAGCTCTGCCCCTCTTCCTTCTCTGCAGTCTGTTACCCATCCACACCATTCTATTTGGATGTTCATTTTTACCATTTCTGATATTTTGAAACATGTATTCTACCATGTCATACACACACACACACACACACACACACACACACACACACAATGATGACTCACCAAAAACTTGTTAGCAACTGTACCAGGTTTTGAGCAGCATTGCTGGGGACTGGAGTGGTTCCTTTAGTAGGGGACATGCTTACAGTACCTGAAACTCCAGTGAATGGTAGATGAGGCCAGGCAGAACCCAGGCTGGCTAGCCATCCAGTTTAACCAGAATGGCCAACTGCATGTTCAGTGAGAGACCTTGTCTCAGAACCTAGAGTGGAGTGTGAAAGGCCTCTGGCCTCCACATTCATATATTCAGGTTAGCACATTTGTACACGCAAATGCACACACACATGCACACACATATGTTACACATATACACATGGCTATGAATCATGTTTCCAAGTAGAAAAACATCAAGTCATTGCATATGAGATTGAGACTATTTCGCTGTGCAGTATTTGGATGCTCTTTTAAAAATTATTTAGATCCAGACTGTGGTGGCACACACCTTTAATCCCAGCACTCGGAGGCAGAGGCAGGCCGATCTCTGTGAGTTCGAGGCCAGCTTGGTCTGTAAGAGCTAGTTCCAGGACAGGCTGCAAAGTTACAGAGAAACCCTGTCTTGAAAAAAAAATTGGAAATGATGATTTGGTTTTTTTGTTTTGTTTTGTTTTGAACAAAACCATTCTAATTGCTCCAATGGCAATTATATTTTTATGAATTTTAAAATAATCTCGATACAGCTCACATATACAACTTGTTCTATATAAACTGCTCATTTGAAGTCACAGGCATGTTACTTTTCTGATCAGCATTTATAAGTGAGAGTTTCAGCTTAAGCAAACATTGAATTATCTTTTCTTTGTTGGAGAGGATGACAGGCAACATCCTCTCCATTCATCCTGGGCAAACAGTAACATACACAAAAACACTGAAGACATGTTTGCTGTCTGTGTTTCATGAAAACCGAAACCAGGTGCTTGTGGGTAGAGCAGAAGATGTTGATGAAAGCAGACATCAAGTCCTGAAACTGGTGAAATGGATAATTTCCTAAAAGTTGTGGAATGCCCAGTGTTTTAATTGTATAGCTCTTTCTCCTCCCAGGTGACATTCATTCATATATTTTATCAGTTTATTTATAACAAATGGAATGGTTTTCCTGACGTCTTTCTCAGCATGTTCATTATTGGCAGACCAAAAAAAAAAAAAAGCTTCTGATTTTTCTATTCTGACTTTGCTGAAAATGTTCATCAGATCTAAGAATTTTCCGGTGAAGTCTTTGGAGTCTTTTAAGTATAAGATGATATCATGCACAAATAAAGATACGTTAGTTTTATTTGATTATTTCCATTGTATTTCCTTCACACCTTATTGCTCTAGCAAGGACTCTAACCACAATTTTGAAGAAGTAGACACCTTTGGCTCATCCTTGATATCAAACAAAGTGTTATTAGTATTTCTACAGAGTTCAATGTTGGCTATGCATTTGTTGTATATAATGTATAAGAAGGGAAAACGTGGGGCACCTCAGGGGAGGAAAGAAAACACTGTGTTTTCTCTCATGTGCAGTCTAGACATTGTACACACAAATACACATATGTGTGTATATATATGGGGAGATATTTAGTAAAGGAAGGGGTCCAGTGAGGTGGGTAGGAGTAAGAGGGGTCAATAAAAGGGTGGGCATGATCAATTGACAATGATTTACATACATGAACATGTCATAATGAAACCCACTATTTTGTATGCTAATTAAAATACTATTTTTAAAAGATAGGACAACATTGCAGTATATGTTCAAAGTGATTTTAGGTAAAGTATGCATTGGGAGTAGAAAGGAAAAATGGCAAATTGGCACAGAATGAATGCAGATTCCCTTGGTTGTGTCATCTTAGAAGGAAGCGTTGATATAAAACAAAGAAAGAGCCATTTCCTTCTAATGCATTGGGAAAAAAGAAATCTGTTTCTCATATATTAGAATATTTTTGTTGATTTGGGCCTTTTGTTTGTTTTTCAGAATTTTTTTTTATCATTTTCAGTTCAGTACATTGTACCTGTTCCAAATCAATTTGCAAAGGCATCAGAGTTTGCGATTTTGGAAACATTTGCTGTGACAATGAAAATATTTATATCTGGCATTATTTGTGTTGTCAGAGGTTTGACGAGCTCAGAGCTGGCTGGTGGTGCCCTTTATATTTATGTAAGGCAGGAAATAAAATATACATGAAGGCAGGAGATGAAAAGCCCAAACTTGACAGACAATAGCTAAATCACGTCTCAAGCTTTGGAAAGCTGGTGTTTAATGACTTGTTTTGGAAGTAAGGATTCAGACAGAACACTTCTCTGATTTTTCGACTTTTGCCTTAAAGAAATGTCCAGTTCAAAGGGTTTGAAAATCACCCTGTTAGACGAGATGTTTTGTAGAACTGGGAGAAGGTGCCACTTTTTCAAACCTGAGATCAGTTAGATGTCAGTAGGTTAAATGCACCCCAGTAAGTGTGTTTCATGTCACATTTTTTATCTGTGAACATTATTTCTTCTGGCATTTAAATGTGTCTTTTTTGCACAAAACCATGAAACAGCTCTGCCAAGGGGTCTGCTTATCTTTTTATGTTTATTTTACTTTATCTTATTTAACCCAGAGCTTGGATGAGGGGGATAAGGGATTTTATTAATATAGGCAAGGACTGAAACCAACCCCAAGGTGAGAACAGCCAGGACCAATAATGATTAGATGAGAATTAAAATGTTCTGTAACTTGAATATCACAGAGAAATTCTGCTTATATATGTTAATACATGTATGTGCATGTTCATGTTTGTGCATACGCATGTGTGTACATGTGTGTATTGTGCATGTATCCATGTCCTTGTTCAGGCCAGAGGACAATCTAGGTGTGGTTTCCCCGACGAAGCCCTCCTTGTTTTATCAGACAGATTCCTACACTGGGCTGGAGCTGGCCAAGTAGGCTGGATGGCTGGCAGACCTCATAGAGCCTCTTGTGTCTCTCTCCCCAGCACGGTATTACAAGCACGCATCAGCACACTTGTGTTTTGTTATATATAGTCCTGGGGACTGAATCCAGGCCCCTTTGTGTGTGCAATAAGCACTCTACTTACTGAGCTATCACCTCAGTTCCCAAGAATACGTTTTATTAAATAATAGTCATTTCCTTCACCTTTTGAGTTGCTTATTTAATGATATTTCTTTTTTTTTGTTTTTTTTTTTTGTTTTTTGTTTTTTTTGTTTTTCGAGACAGGGTTTCTCTGTGGTTTTGGAGCAAGTCCTGGAACTAGCTCTGTAGACCAGGCTGTCCCCGAACTCACAGAGATCCGCCTGCCTCTGCCTCCCGGGTGCTGGGATTAAAGGCGTACGCAGCCACCGCCCGGCTCAATGATATTTCATAAGCAATGATTTTCTTCTCTGAGGAGGTAGTCTAAGATAATATGTGAGATTTTTAAAAATGAAACCAAAATAACTGCTGATCGTCTGTGAGTTGCAGGGAGCTGCTTGTTCCTCCCGGCCACTCAGAACCGAAGTAATCACACAGAAACTGGATTAATTAAGTCACTGCTTAGCCCATTAGCTCTAGCTTCTCATTGGCTAACTCTTACATATTAATTCAACCCATTTTTATTAATTTGTGTATCGCCACGTGGCTGTGGTTTACCAGCTAAAGTTTCCTCTGACTCCTGTGGGGCTGCATGGCTTCTCTCTGACTCTGTCTTCTTCTTCCCAGCTTTTGTTTAGTTTTCCCTGCCTGGCTCTGTTTCCCTATAGCTCTGCTAAAGGCTTGAAGCAGTTCCTTTATTTGCCAATGATATTTACAGCATACAGAGGGGAATCCCACATCACCTCTCCTTTCCTGTTTAAATAATAAGGAAGGTTTGAACTTTAACATAGCAAGATTACATACAGCAAAACAAGCATCAAGCAATAATTAGTTACAATGTTTATTTACTTTATCTTTTATCATAACTAAGGAAAACTATAGCTATAAATTTTTCAATTTCATCAAAGACTCCAGAAGGATATAATATTACCTAAGTAAACAGGAAGTACATTGTAAGCAACTTCCAAAACTCTAGAATTGACAGAGACATCTTGCTACCTGGACAGTCACCCAAAGTTCTTCTGTACCATTGGGGCATCTATCTTCAGCCTACACACCCATAGTATTCAGCAGACTTTTCCATGAAGCAGGAAATTTCAAAGACAGTTCCGCCTCTATTGGCAGTTTATCAGTCACTTTCTTCTGTGTCCTGCAGAATGTCTAGCAGACTCTTTCATGAAGCAGGAACCCCAAAGGATCTTCTCACCTTTAGACAAGTTCAGCAGTCATTTCTCTGTGGGTCCTGCATCTCCAGTTCATCAAGCAGGCCAGGAAAGAACAGTTTCTTGCCCAAACGGCTAACCAAGGCTTCCATAAGAAGTCTCTTTGATGCCCATCTTCTTCTTGAAATAACTGGTGCTGCTAGGAGCAGGTATGTCTGATAGTCATGAAAAGTCCTAAGATTTTAAAACATTTTAAATGCCATATTTTGAAGGTCTCTTAAAGATTTGAAGAATGACTATCCATCTGAAATATATCCCTGTACATCTAGAAAATGTACTATGACTACAAGTTTGACTTTTATAGATGTTTCTCATTTATCTATATTTCTTAATTATATATTACAGTTTTAAATGAGCTGGATAAACACAATATCTTAATCAAGATCAGAAATACATATAACAAAATTTACCCTAAATTTCTGTCAATAAACAAGATCCATACCAATGCAAATCTCTATAGCATAACCCCCTTTAAATGTAAACAAACATTTATAGACAATATTTGGGAATACCAAAATAATAACACAGAAGCTATATTAATTAAATCACTGCTTGGCCCATTAGCTCAAGTTTCTTACTGGCTAACTCTTACATATTAATTTAACCCATTTTTATTAATTTGTGTATCACCACGTGGCTGTGGCTTACTGGCTAAAGTTTCATCTGTCTCCAGCATGGCTACATGGCTTCTCTCTGACCCTGCCTTCTTCCTTCCAGCATTTAGTTTGGTTTTCCCCTTCTAGCTCTGTTTCCCTATAGCTCTGCTATAGGCCCAAAGCAGTTCCTTTATTAATCAATGACATTCAAAGCATACAGAGGGAAATCCCACAGCATCTATGGGTACAGAAAATATCAGGTTCCAGTGGCCAGTTCAAAATCCAGGGTCACACAAATGGCTCTGACTAAATTCGGTGGATCACAAACAAAGTATAAAGACTTGAGTATGAGACAGGGTCCTATAAGGAGGAAGGGACACTGATGAGGTTGAGAGTGACTAGAACATATTATATACATGTATGAAGTTATTGAAGAAAATTAATAAAGTACTTTTAGTATGATCCCCTTAAACCAGTCTTGAACTAATAAATCTATTCTATATAAAGTTACTAAATCAACTCATGAATTTTAACAATTACTGGCAGATTTTTTTCAAGACTTAAAGTCAATTTTGCATAAATACAGTGGTTAGTTTTGCACTGTAGTAACCACTGTACTTGTACAATTTAAGGGAGGAGAGATTAATTTTGACTCACAGTTGTAGGAAGTTTTCAGCCTACCATCAGAGTCTTCTTTTTAGCTTGCCTCTGTTCTTCTGAGCAAGAGTGGCTCTCAGCTTTTATTGCATACTCTGGCTGGGAGGAACCTAGTGGGTCTGGTCTGTTTCAGGTACTTCCTGAAGCTCTTTTGAATTGTTTACCTTCCTGATTGAGGAGCATTCCTGTGGAATGGAATGTTTCATTCTCCAAGGAAACTGTTACACAACAATATCACACACATAGTCACACACACACAAGCATGCATATGCACACACACACACCAAGCAAACAACAAACATTTAAGTATGATATTTGCAGCCACTGTAATTCAGCTGCGTATCATCTTTCTAAAGACATATCCTGCATATGCTTTCTGTGTATCTCTTGTACCAAGTGAGGCTATGAGGCTATCGTACTCATTTTTTCTCTGAATGTATGTCACTGGAACCAGTGTTTTGGCAACAGTGTACCCTTCACTTGGCATGACTGAGGCCTTTATACCCTGCCTCTTTAATATCCACTCCCTGTGACTTCATGTGCCACGTCCACCATGAAATTCTCTTGATCTCTGACTGATGATCAAATCCTTCTTCATTTGGCTTAAGTACTTCACTAATATTTTCTTTAGGACTTGCTTTATCATCTGTGGTACTTTGTCCATGCATAAGGAGCTTCTTGGGATAAATAGGTTTTTATATTTTCATTTAGATCCCTGAGATTTATTAGTGTAATATTATCATCTATTATCAATGGGAGGATTTATGTGGACTTATTCAAGAGTTGTTATGATTCAAAGTGAGAAAAATATGGGATGCTTTCATGATGAATGGGACCAATGTCATCAACAGAATATGTTACTAAAACTAAATTTCATGTATTGTAGTTGTCATGAGATGTTGGAAAACATAGGGAATGCGAATTGCATTTATAGGTGCGATCTTCCACTGTTACATTTTCCCATGAAGCTCATAGCCCAATTGAGCTGACCACGAATAATTATTGATATCTTTGGTATATATCACTGTGTCCTGAGACCTTTTTTGTCTGAGTTATTTCCAGTCCTCCAAAGATTTTTAGATTTATTTGGAGGGAAAATATACATGGACAGAAGGTACATGGGAGTAATTAGTTTTTAAAAACTATTTGAGATAATAGTAAAACAGATACTAAAGAAACGATGAAATTATTAATTAGCAAGTTAATCATTTGGCCATTAATTTTGAAGGGGGATAGGAAGTTGTGTTAGATGAACCAAGCTTTATGGAAGTGATGGAGAAAGAGGTAGCATTAAAAGGGCGACTACAATAAAACAAAGCCTTCAGAAAAGCCTTTAAAATGTCAGATGCTCTGCAGATTACTCCATCATGATCTGACTCCCTTGCTCCTATATTTCCTCCTCCCTCTCTTTGATTAGATTCCTGGGTCTTGGCATGGTGCTTGGTTGTGGATCTCTGGATTCGGTTCCACCAGTTGCTGGATGAAGGCTCTATGATGATAGTTGGGGTATTTACCAATTTGATTATAGGCCAGTTTGGGCTCCCTCTCCACCATTGCTAGGAGTCTTAGCTGGAAGTGAGACAGGGAGGGGGCAGAAGGAGGGGAGAGAGAACTGTGGATGAAATGTAAAATAAAATTAAAAAAATAAATTAAAAGAAAACATGTCGGATGCTCTGACCCCAAGTATGCAAAATTAAAAAAATGTAAAGACGGATCCAGGTTTTCATGTGAATGAGGTTGCTGTGGCACTGGATTTTACTGAATACTATGATGAACATCCACAGATAATGCTTCTCACCTGGTTAAAACTCATCAAGCTGCTTAGAAACACCATACACTTTTTACACAAAAACCCTGATGTGGAAACTGTATGTACATGGTTTTATATATATTTACAATATAGAATAGTTCTTTAGCACCAGCCCTGTTGAAAAGTACATGCACTTCTTACTCATCCGTATTTTGTCGTTTTCACATACTGATGACGTCTTTGCTCTGAAAAAAGCAATGAGGTGTCTACTTCCTGAAATCTAACTTGAAGCAACAAGGAAAAGGTGAGTGATGTGACATAGACAGTGAGGAAATATGAAGGTATGGTGGATAGTATATCAGAGAAAGCTATGCTTGCAGTCGGATGTGGATATGGAAACTTCAAAGGGCAGAATTTTAAACCATCATACTTAAAATGGAGACACGATCTCATTACTCCATAGAAGATAACACTAGGCGATTGGGTGGTTCTTAAAAAGAAATTATAGTAATATGATTGCAAATGGCGGTAGCAGAGAAAGAAACGGGTAGAAGTGAAAGATGTAGACTAGACTGCATGGGGAGTTTTGACAGAAATAACATTTCTGAATGACACGTAAGAGATGTGAGAGGAGGGCTTAGAGCCAAGGAAAAGGATGAAGGGAGAAATGATTCATAATCTTAGTGAATAATGTCTAGAATAAATGGATGCTTCCAGGTAATGAGGGAGATTTCGAAAGTTGAAGTTAGAGGAAATAGAAGCAGTGACAACACATTGATGCCCATTGAGAAAGGGGTAGGTGGGGAAGAGATGTCCATAGATAAATCATATTGAGACCAGGGTTTGAGTTTCATATTGCCACCTATTGGCCATGTGTGAGAACTCAGCCTTCTCCCAGCTTCATATATCATACTGACATCCACCTTCTACAAGAAAAAACACATTTGTTAGGCAGGCTAAAGGGTAAGCTATCAGACATCAGTAAGTAAAAACATCCTATACAATTGTTATCTGATATCAAAGGTACTGTCGTTGATGTTAGTAAAAAAAACAGCTTAGCACACATCTGAATGTCTCTGTCAAAGATGCTAATGCTCGTGTTAGAGTTGGTAACAGATGTGTCAAGTTCTTCAGATAATAGATGAAGAATTCAGAGACACCTTGTTAGTGGCTCCCAACCCTAGAGAATGAAACTCCATGAGCATGAAGGGTAACACTTTCCCCTCATGATATATTTCTAAAAAGAACCACAGATCTAGATGGGCACAATAGGCTGTAAAATTGCTATGTGTGAGAAATATGGATGAAATGCATGAAAATATGCTTCTTGTGAGTAAAGATCCTGGAAAAGTTGCCAGGATAATTCAGCATGATTACTTAGGGCACGGAACTCTACCTTTATGAGTGTGACCCTGGCTGTGAAATACCCTTCACTAAGAGATGTTCTAGAAGTGAGAACTTACAATGCTGAAGTTGATTCAGTACTGGGAAAGTCATTGAGAGAGAAGTAAAGAAAAGGAGCAAAGAGATTACAAGAAGAATGGGCATGTTGACATCTAAGTTTTTCCTGTCCTAACTTCCCTGATGTGGGATGTCCTTCTGTATATGTGTTGCTTTTATTGGTTAATGAATAAAGCTGCTTTGGCCTATGGCAGGGCAGAATATAGCCAGTCTAGAAGAGATAAATAGAGAGAGTAGGCAGAGTCAAGGAGACACCATGTAGTTGCCAAAGAAGGACACACCGGAACCTTACTGGTAGACCACAGCTTAGTGATACTCAGATTAATAGAAATGGGTTAGGTTAAGATGTAAAAGTTAGTTAATAAGAAGCCTGAGCTAAAAGACCAAACAGTGCTGTAATTAATATAGTTTCTGTGTGATTATTCAAATCTAGGAGGCAAAAAAAAATGAATGTCCATTTACACTTCCCATCCATTTACCCAGCCACCCATCCACTTATCTATTTACCACCTATCTGTCCATCTATCCATCCATCCACCCATCCATCCATCTGTCTGTCATCTCTCTGTGTATTTTAAGTTTTATCTATTCTATCTTCCCATCCATCAATCTATTTATTCATCCAAACCTCGATTCACTCATCTATCCATCTATCATACATCTGTCTGTCTGTCTGTCTGTCTGTCTGTCTGTCTATCTGTATATCTCTGTTCTATGTATATATCTATCAACTTATCTGAAGGGAAACTATCTTAAGTAGTAATTTCAAATGCTTTATGATTGTTCTTTTCCTATGCATCCTCAGCTAAGCAGAACTAGCCCTGGTGTTTACAAGTGGCCTAGGCAAGCTTTCAGTTCAAAACAGGAACCAGAGCTGTGTGGAAATTGAATGGCCTTCTGTTACACTGAAACCACAGAAAGTCAGAGTTCTGACAAGCACAAAGGGCCATTTGAGATTGTTGAACACATTGAATTCAGATGAGAATTTTGAGTTCATCCTTCCCACCTGGGATTCTGGCAGCTCTATAGTGGTTAGACAGGGCACAAGAAATGTATTTTCTTGAGGCTGACCCTGGAATAAAGATATAATGAGGATGTTACCCCTTCCTTAAGAAAAATTCCCTTTGAAGCACTAGTTTCAGATTGGAAAAAAAAATGCATTGCTTTCTTTCTTTCTCTACCAAAATTACTTCTCAAAATTTGCAAATGCAGAACTCTCTCTCCTTGAGTATAATTTCCTTATGATTGGCTGGAGTGGACAATTCAGGGCAAAAGGCATGTTGCCCAAGAAAATGTTTCGATTAATGATAAATAAATGAAGCCAAGGAAATTGTGTTTGTTCTTGGAGTAGTGCTTTCAGAATTGCAAGTTTTCAGTGGATAGGAATGCGGTAATAAAAGATGTGCTAAATGGGGAAGACTCAGGTGCTGTGTTCTGAGTCAGAGTATAGACTCAGTTCAGAGTTGCTCTGTGACGGGTACCATTGCCATCCCTAAGTCTGGGCTGAGGGTTACTTCTCACTGTCTTGGCAGCCCCTTGTGCTGTTTACCTTTTAATATCATTCAGGAAATCAATGCAGGCATTAGACAAGTCTCCCAAGGAAACACCTGGCTGTGGGCTTTCATGGTTTATAAATGCATCTAATTCTCATCCCAACCTTCTGGCTAGTAATCCTTTTTCTTGCTTCCCTCTTCTGTTTCTTTCTTTCTTTTTTTCTTTGGTTTCTCGAGACAGGGTTTCTCTGTGGCTTTGGAGCCTGTCCTGGAACTAGCTCTGTAGACCAGGCTGGTCTCGAACTCACAGAGATCCGCCTGCCTCTGCCTCCCGAGTGCTGGGATTGAAGGCGTGCGCCACCATCACCCGGCAGCCCTCTTCTGTTTCTTGTTCCTTTCTTCCCTCTATATGTCTCATCCTTTCCCCTGTTATCACTCAATTTCTCATTCTTGTTCACATCCATTTCTCTCACATGAGATATCCTCTTCTCTCTCTTTCATCTCTCACCATCTCTCTTAATCTTCTTCCTCCTCTTCTGATCATGAATACACATGACCAAGAAAACAGTACCTTCTCCTTTGTGTACCACCAAGGAATGAGTTCTCATTTCACAGAACATTGTAATTAAATATATAATGATCCATAACTATGTGATCTTGAAGATGATATTGAATGGGCAGGGGAATCCCAGTCACCCAGAAACTGAGAATAATTTCCTTAAGAGAATATAAGAAATATTAAGACATAATATTTAATCATACAATGTTGAGTTTAGAGAGCATAAATAATTGAGTATCTGATAGATAATCAGACTTAATTTTTCTGATGAAAATTGAGTGTAATATAGATAAAATTTTACTAATGCTTCATACAATATTAAGAGTAACCCACCTCTTTATGATAGATTTTAATGCCGTCCTTATGGTGTAGAATGCAGGATACAAGACCCAAACTGCAGATGATGTCAGGAGCAGAGCCATTCAGCACATCGGCTCTTCTGTAGGTGCCCAGCTTCATCCTGTTGATGTCAGCAACCTCTACTTAATGTGTTACATCATTTGCTGTATTGACTCAGATCTTTCTCATATGTAACATTTAGTATGACATTAGTCATTTCTGGATGCCAACCTTGCAGCTCACATACTCTAAGGCATACACAAAACAAGTGTAATGTCATCTGATGTGGGTACATGACTTCATTTTTATTAGGAGTTGAACACATTTTACTGAGTTATACCTGATAGACACTTATAAAGCTAGCAGCATCTCTCCTACTCCAAAATATTATGTTAATGTAAAAAAAATCCCATTATATCTAAGGACCAGAGCTTCCTTAATTTCTACTTTCCCCTGTAATATTCATAAAATTAAATTTTAATTGTTTTAAAACTATTTCATGTGTATGGAGGTTTGCCTGAATGTATGTCTGTGTACCATGTGCATGCAGGGTGCCCCTGGAGGCCAGAGAGAGCGTCGGATCCTCTGCAACTGGAGTTACAAAAGGTTATGAGCCACCATGGGGATGCTGGGAACTGAACCTAGGTTCTCTTAACAAACAGCAAATTCTTTTAGCCGCTGAACTATCTCTCAGCCTCAGTAACTAATTTTTTAAAAACCGAAACAAAGTAATTCTTTCTTTACTTATTAACTAACTAGCTATTTTCATTGTTTTTCAAGACAAGCAAGGTATGCAAACAACTCAGGTTATCTTGAAGGAAAGAAGTAAGCATTACTTGATACATGTTTTTATTTACTCTTTGGCTGTTAGATAAGATTGAATATAAAAACCAGCTCAGTGTCTGTTGATCATCATTCTGAAATTATTAGTCTGAAATTATTCACAGTGTGTAAAATGGGATACAATAGAATTGGAAGAATTATCAATTCCAAATCAGCTCTGTCTCCACAGCCTGATGATCTCTAAAACCAGATTTAGAATGATGCTCTAAAGAAGTGCTCAGGAAAAAACTACATGGAAACAGGGGAAGTGAGTCCTGGAGAAACTTAACCAAGACATGAGTTGAACAAGACTCTAGTCAAAGCATCAGCTCACAGCCACCTCCTGTGTGTAGCATCAGGGAACTCCTACCCTCATGCCTAGGGACTAGAGCACTAGTCTCTAGTGTATTCTACAAGGATCCACCACCCATAGTATTTACAAGCAGGTAATATTTATATATGGGGGAACCAGTGGTGTTAGCTTATACAATTTTATAGTTATCTTTTTCTCCTTCCTCCATTTCCTTTCTTTATGCTTTTTTTTCCTGAGTCTCAATTTGTTAACTTTTTGGCTATTCTTTAATATTTTTATTTGTATTTTTAAAAGAAAACAAACTCTTTTTTCATTATACATACCAATCCAAGTTCTCACTCCCTCCCCTTCTCCCACTCCCTCCTCCTACTCTTCACACCCCACCCCCTATCCACTCCCCAGAGAGGGTAAGGCACATTGCTTTGGGGAAGGTCCAAGGTCCTCCCTACTATGTCTAGGCTGAACAAGGTATCCATCCAAAGAGAATAGGTTCCCAAAAAGCCAGTACAAGCAATAGAGATAAATCCTGGTGCAACTGCCGGTGCCCCTTAGTCTTTGGCAATTTTTTAAAAGAAGGAATAGAGCATACTGTGAGCATCTTCACTGCCAATAACCATCTTCATGACTCCCAGTAGTCTTGCTAAGCAACTCTTTCCTCAATTTGTTGCCCTCCTTCCTTCTTGCATATTTTTCTAATGCAAGTCTTGTGCAAGTAATCTCATCTACTGTGTACCAGTGATTGTGATGGCCTTGCTACATCTAGAAGACAGCATCTTGTGGCATTCTTTTCCATCCTCCAGCTCTCCTTCCTTCTACCCTCTCTTCTGTGATGTTCCCTTATCCTTCGAGAAAATCATATAGACACCCTGCTTATGGCTGAGCACTTGTTATCAGCACTTTGACCAGCTGTAAGGCTACATTAACTACTTCCCTATGCAAACAGAAGCTTCTGTGACCAGGCTGACAGCAGCACTGGTCTGTGGTCTCAAGACCCAGGCTAACAGCATCTCTGGTCTATGTATATAAACATAAATTTTCGAAGGTAGCCTGGCTACATATCCAGTTAGCAGAACACGAGTAATATGTTATTCCCTAGAGCCTGAGTCTCCAGCCGTAGGTTTTTGAGCAGATTTACAGTACCACAGGACCAGGCTTGTGCTTAGTCTTATTCAACAGGCCTCAAATTCAATGAGAAAGTAGTTGATCATTCCCAGGACAGTCATGGCACACTATTAGACCAACGGGCACATCTTTCCCGGCACATCAGAACTGCAGCATGCAGGCTTCTCAGAATGACAGTTGATGACTTTTCTCCTCTAGCAGCTTTTATGACTGCTAGGTAGCCCTTTATGACTCCCCCCACCCCCCGCTAGCAACCTGGATAGCACTTACCTTCTCCCAGCCAGTACTAGTGAGCACAGAAGTTTCTGGCTCAGCTCCTGCTTGATTTCTTGGTGTGTATGATGTCTTCAGAGAGTTTTAACTAGAGCAGCAAGATGGAAAGGGAAATGTCAAGTATCCTTGTTTGTAGATATAACCCTAGAGACTCCATCAGAGAAATCTTAGCACCGTAAATGCTTTGGATAAAGTGATGGGATACACAATTAATATACAAAACTTGGTAGCCTTCCTATATATTAATGACACAAGACTGAAAACCAGAGGAACATCATTCATAATCACATCAAAAGTAATTAAACTATCCTACACCAACTTTTCAAAGCCCATTTTGTGTGTCTTCCCACCTCCGTTATCAGTGATATCAAGTTGGCAACTTAAACACATCACAACAGAAGTGTTCACACCACAGGAATCTGTGAATGCTATGCATCTGGTGGCATGTTTTTCTAACATACTGGCTGATTCAAATCTACCGGCATAGCGATGCTCTTAGGAGTCAGGGTAATTCCCAGAGTACTACAACCAATGCTTACAGAGGCTGGGGAACCAGTCCAAATGAATCACCAATAATGATGATTGTAGCTGAAAGTGAAAAACGTTTTAGATTTATCAGAACTGTACTTAGCAGGAATGAGTCTAGAGGCCACAGGATGGCTGGCTACGGAAAGCTGCAGGCTGAGTTGCTTACATTCGGGATCCCATACTCTCCAACTCCAGTTTCTGTGGCCTGCTCCACAAAGTCTGGAGGGTGGAGGGAGCGTAAGGTTCTGTGGGAATCTTGCTGCTCTAACCTTCATTCTAACGTCTCTATAAAAATTTCTCTTCTTCCTTCCTTCCTTCCTACAAGCCATATTCCTCCATATCTTTATCAATGTAAGCTTTTGATACTCCATAACCTGAATGTTCCTGAACTGCTTTATAACCTCAGGTGCCCACCCCTACCCTTGCCCAAGCTTCCTCTCAGTGACACTATTCTTCCCACAGCATGGCAAGCGGCGCTGGAAATGCCTGTTCTTGGCATGTTCCAAAGCACAAAGCAAGGAGGGAGGCATCTCTTAGGATTTTCTAAACAAGAGATCTTTATCCTACACACTGTCTTTTAATGATTACATCACAGTTTCTGAGCCCCCAAAAAAGTTAAGATTAAAAGCATTATGAGGAAGTGAGGGAATGGCGCTTCACTAGGCAGCTTTGAGCCCATGCCATTCAATCAATTCAAAGCATTACTGGGCATTTTCCTCAAGAGTGAAATATACGACAACTGCCAAGATTTCCTTTTGTGATTACAAAAAGGACAGATAGTGGAGCAAGCCATATTTCAGCACCGCAGGGATCTAGAAAAAATTAACTGCTAAAAACGGCCCAGAAGGAATGAATAGCAATAAGACATCAATGTCATCCATGTACTGATTTGTGATGGATTTCCAAAAGGCTTAGTGCTATGATGCTGTGATATATAGGAGCTTCCTGAAAGTTAATGACTGTGAGTTATCCACTTGGAAGAGCGTAATGGGGAAAAGTAAGTGGTCACGGATTATATATAAACAAGTAGCAATATTAACATAGTCATGCTGTTCTGTGTGTCCCATGTTGTTGCCCTCTATAACTTAAAAAGAATATTGAGAGCCTAGTGATGATGTGAGAAAGTTAGATGTTACACAGATACTCTGGCTTACACGTCTGGGAAGGTTTTTAGTTCGCCATTTAGTAGATTGGGATCAATGAATATGCCTATGTTGATCACCTTTGCACAGTGAATTAATAACAGCCAGAGTTCTCTGATGGATGCATTCAAGAGGGAGCAGCAAAATCTGTTTAGATGAGCAAATGGTGTCTGCCGGTTAAGATGTTGTCTGGTATTTGCACATGAATTTGTGCTTTAAATAACTGATAGAAGGCATAGGGCCTGTATGAGGTTGGTTCTTTCAATCTAAAGTCTAGGTTCCTTTTGACCCAATAGTGTGTGTGTGTGTGTGTGTGTGTGTGTGTACATGTGTGTGCAGGTTCACATATGCATTTGCTCATAAGGCCAGAGGATACCATTAGGTGTCATTTCCTAGAAGGCTCTTTTCACCCTGGTTTTTTGAAACAAGGTTGTTCATTGGTATAGGCTAAGGTAGCTGGCCAATGAGTCCCATGGATCTGCCTGCATTAAAATCAGAACTGTGCACTGCCACACCCAGTAATTTTTATACCGCATCAGACTGTGTGTGGTTACAACAAAGTGCATGATAAACAGAAAGCCCTTACTAATGCTTATTGCATAAAATAATAAGTAGATACGTGGAAAATGTCTCAAGTTCTAGTGTTAGAAAAAGATGAGGAAAGGAAGAGAAAATGTGACTACCTCCTAAATCCACCTACATGTATGCATTTTGTCATACACCTTCCTTGTAAAGGCCAGGAAATAGAAGTGTAAAGATGTGCAGAATTACAAAGGGTTATAGAGCTGGCTCCAAAATTTCATTCCTTCCCAAATGTTATACTGAAGCTGAATGTGGACAAAGATAGGCCCTGTCTATCTCAAAGGTTTAGGAAGACCTGGGCTTGACGAATCCTTCTGAGAGTCCTTCCAAGACTTCTTTGACCCAATTTTCTTCTCTTTGCCATGTTTTGAGAACATAATGGAAAGTGAGTATTCACCTGTCTTCCCACCTTTCAGGCTGGTTTTAGTGTGTGTGTGTGTGTGTGTGTGTGTGTGTGTGTGTGAGAGAGAGAGAGAGAGAGAGAGAGACAGAGACAGAGACAGAGACAGAGAGAGGGAGGGAGGGAGGGAGAGAGAGAGACAGAGAGAGAGACAGAGAGAGA